>NC_079495.1:19267920-19514539 GCF_030052815.1 Hevea brasiliensis
TTCAAGACTAGATTAGGAAGTTTAAAGATGTCAAGGTATGTAGTTGACAATTTGGATAGAATCTACAAACGAATCCAAATTGTCTGTGGAGTGCATTTGAGAGTTTGGTTCAATAAAGTTTAAATTTTCATCTCGGCTCATTTGTGAAAATGAGCCGAGCTCCTGATTTCTGATTTTTATAGCTCATTTAATAAACAAGTTTGAAAGCTCGAACTTAATAATATTTAGATTCTGTTAAGACTAGCAAGCCGAATCAACTTGTTTAAACAGCTTGAGAAGAATGGACTCATTAAATAGGTTACCGTGAACATGCTCGTTTATTAAAAAGATTTATATTAGTTATTGTATTTCATTATTTTATAAACCTTTGTTATTTTATTTAAAAATAATTTAAAAATAATATATTGTTTAAAATTATGATATAATTGATTTATAAAATGTAATTTTTAAAAATAGTTGTGTAATTTAAATTTAATTATTTATGAAAATTAAGTTATTTTTTTATATAAAAACTAATCAAAATTACGTAGTTGAACTTTATAACTATAAATATAAAACTCACTCTATAAATTAGTAGAGTTACTCGAGACTCATTTGATAAAAAGTTCTGTTTGGCTTAGGTTATTTAATGTTCATTTTCTAAACAAGTCAAGATTTGACTCGAGTTCAATACAAGCTGAGTTTAAGTGCGGCTCGAGTTAGAAATAATTTTGATGAACTGACTCTAAACTTTTTAAAACTCGGCTTGACTCAATTTATTTACACTTCTATTGTTGAATACATTTGCATTATTTTTTTTTTTTATGCTTGTCTTTAAGAGAAAAAAAATGTACAATATAGTATTTGTAATGCTTTATGGAGAAACTTTTTGTTATGCTTTTAGAACTTATTTAATAGGTGCAAAAAGGAATTGAAGTATTTGTTGTTTCTTTTGCTTCTTGTAAAAAAAGTAGGTTGCTCCTGAAACCTGAATATCTCAACAATATTTTATGTATTTTATGATGGTTAATAATGACTTCACTCCTATCTTCTCCTACACCACAAGCATGATGAAACAAGCTATTGCTAATAATGAAATGATCATGCAAAATGTTGTATCATGGAGATTAGCTCTTTAACTATTTTGTATTTTTTTAAATTACTATTTAGTTTATGTTTTTTTAAAGAAATTAATTTTTTAATTTTATATTTTAAAAAATATATCATTCAATCTCTGTATTTTATTTTCGTTAAATTATTTAGTTATTCCGTTAATTTTTTATTTATTTATCAATACTAGTCAAATTATTATTTAGTCCTCTTATTTTAATGAAACTTTTTAGCTAGTTCCTCTATTTTGAAAAATACATTAGTTAGCCTTCATAATTTAATTATATATTTTTTAAATATAAACTTTCATAATCATCCCTCTCCTATTTTTTCCTCTTTACTTTTATCTTCACATATTTTTTCTTCTCTACACTCATTCCCTTCTTCCCTTCATTCTTTTTTTTTATTTTCATCTTTGATAAAAATGGTACAAATTGTCTACATGTTTTTTTGTCTCTTCTGCACCCATGTCTTTCTTTCCCTTATTCTCTCTCTCTTGTCATTTTGTTTGATAAAAATGATACAAATTGTTTATAGATAAAGGTGAATCAGTTTCTCTATATCCTTAAGTAATCAAGAAAAATTGTTTTCTAGTAGAGAAAATACAAAATGATGTCCAAGAAATTAAATGAATATACTTAAACAATTATAAAAAATAAGATGTAAATTCAGATTTAATCCTCACATAACAAATTAAAATTTTATTTTTTTTATCAATAATATATTTTTTAAAGTATATAAACGAACTAATTAGTTTCACTAAAATAGAGAGACTAAATAATAATATATTTTAAAATATAGATTTTAATTAATTAGTTTCTTTAAAATGAATGAATTAAAATAAAAAAATTAAATAGTAATTTGATTAGTATTGACTAACAAAAAGTTGACAGAGACTAAATAATTTAATAAAAATAAAATATATAAACTAAATAATATATTTTTTAAATATATAATTAAATAGTTAATTTTATAAAAATATATAAATTAAACTAATAATTTTCCTTTTCTTGACTTTATTTAGGCATGAGTTGCCTAGAGCTACTTGTAGAAGCAGGGGTAGTGCTACGTTGTAGGTAGGAGGCTGTGGTCCCTAAAAGTTTTCAAAGTAATAATTCTACCTATAACTTAGTTTAAGCTCGCTATGAGAAGTTTAATGCTTTCTGAATCAAAATAATATTGACAACCTTGGCAACTTGGTCATCAACACCTTCATCTTCTTCACCAATGTCTACATCAATTGCTCCTTGAACAACCCACTTTCCCTCAACTTCCCACATCCCATTCATGATTTCCTTATACGGGAATGAGTTGGAGAGAAGCTCATCACCTATAAGAAAATCTTGATAAATGAGCATGATTATAAATTTTATAGAGGAAGCAAAAATTAGCTCTTTGTATTCTACTAATATTAAAAGTTACTTTAAAATAATTAAAAATTATTTTTACATGCCATGTTAGCTAAATTAAATCGCGTTAGACAAAATGACGTCGTTTACGTGTAAATATAATATGCTACTTTATCACAAAGATAAATTAAATTCTTGAAGTGAAATTGTATATATTTTATATATATATATTTTTTTAAAAAGTGATTAGTTACTAATTTTTTAATAGTAAACTATAATTTAATCTTTAATATTTGAAAAAAAAACTTACTAATAATTTAGTTTCTAAAATTTGATAAAATCAATAATTTTATTTCTACCATAATAATTCTATTAAATAAAAGTTAATTTTAGTAAAATAATCAAAATGTCCTTATATTTATTTTTAATTTGAAAACAATTTAATTCTTAAAGTTTTATTTTCTTAACAATTTAATCCCTAAGCCCTAAGGTTTTGTTTTGTTAATAATTTAGTCCCTATATTTTTAAAATGCAGATCCTATTAAATTGAAAATTTTATATTTAGATTATTAAAATATAGATTAATTATTGTAAAGTCTTTAAAAATTTTGATTAATTATAAAATTATTCATATATTTTATAAATTGATTCTTAAATATTATAACTATTTATAAATAAGCCTTTATAATTTTATAAAATACTATTTACATTATTATTATTTTAATAATATATAAGTAATTATTTATATATATATATATATATCAATTTATAATATTTTCATATATAAAAAATCTAAATATGAACACAAATTATTATCAAAATAAAACTTTAAGTAATAAATTATTCTTAGATTGAAAAAGAGTTAAAAACATTTTGAAATTTTTACTAAATTTAATAAGGAATTAATCGTAATTTTAATAGTAAAAATTAATTTGCAGGTTTATTAAAACTTTTAGAATTAAATTATTTAGTTTTAAAATTATATGGATTAAATTATAAATTTAACCAAATTTAAAAGATTTAATTATTAATAAAATAAAATCTTAAAGACTAAATTATTTACAGATTGAAGATAGAGTTAAAAACATTTTAATTATTTTTATTAAAATTAATAATAATTTAATTAAAATTTTAATGGATTAAGTTATAAATTTTACCAAATATAGAAATTAAATTTTAGGTTTTGTGATATTAAATAGTAGTTTATTTTTTTTTTTTAACGCAAAAATGTAAACGACAATGTTTTACACAAACGGCACACATTGTTTAGTTGTTTTCCCTGTTGAGGCGTGGGCCATTCTGAAGCTAAACCCTACTCGAACTTAATCGCGGTATCGTCACTGGCCGTTTGCAGCAATAACAATGGCGATATCAAAACCTTCAACTTCAAAGCCCTCAAACGAAAAAACCACCAAGAAAAACGACATGGAGCTCTTGAAATCTGAGGTGGCCACTTTTGCTTCCTCTCTCGGCCTCTCTTCTTCTTCTCTCCCTTCCTCCTCTGGTTTCAATGATGCCGATTTTCGAAAATCGGGTCCTTTGAAGAAACCAAAATCCTCAAAGCAAAAAACCCAACTCGATAAAACCCTGGAAAGTAACGAAAGCGAAGGCTCTTCCAAGACCCAATTCGATAAGAGCTCGGAGAAGGTCAGGAATTTCAAAAACAAGGATAATAAGTCTCACAAAAATGAGAAGAAATCTCAGTTTGACCAAAAACCCAAGAAAAATCCATTACCAAAGCCTCCAGTTTTGTCACTTGATGATAATAACAAAAGCAACAGCAGCACAAGAGCATTTGACAAGTACAAGAACCTGCCAAAACTACCTTTAGTGAAGGCTAGTGCATTGGGAGTGTGGCATGAGGATGCAATGGAGTTTGAGAAGAAAGTGTTGGGTGAAGGGAAGAGCAAGTTGGAGTTGAAGATGGGTGTGGAGGAGTGGAAGGGTGTGGTGGAGAAGAAGAAAGACTGAGGAGAAAGGCTTATGTGGCAATATGCGCAAGATTATGAGCAAAGTAGAGGGCAGAGTGCAGATATTAAGATGCTGGTAACTACTCAGAGGTCTGGCACAGCTGCTGATAAGGTGTCTGCTTTTTCTGTGCTTGTTGGGGATAATCCCATTGCCAATTTGAGATCACTTGATGCACTTATAGGTAAGTGAATTTCATGGTTTGTGGTGCATTTAGATATGGGTGCTCATTTTAACTAAATTTAATTTGAAATTGTTACTACGAAATATTTTACCTCACGTTTTGTTTAGAAAATACAGCCTATGGTTGAGGGGTTGAAGCATTAGTATTTATTTTTTAATTGCATGTTAGTTCACTTAGCATTTATGAATTTTAGCTATTTAATAAATAAATTAATGATCCTGTCAATCATAAATTATGTGTTTCAATTATGGTGGAAGTTGCTCCCTTCAGTTTGACATGGAAAATATAGAAATGTCGAATCAAGATAATTTGCTTTAAACTTTTGATGTAGCTTATTAGTTATATTGAAGATTATTGAAAGAAAAGGAATAGTTGAGGTTGATAGATGAAATATTAATGGGGAAAAAAAGCTTATAGATTCTGTGTAGGCCTATTTCTCAAAAGGATGTTACCAAAGCTCTGGAGCTGGGTCTGCTGTTTAACTACTTGCTTAGTGGATTATAACCTTGTTTAATACAAAAGCTGTGAAGGATACAGGCTCCTTGATTATAACTATGATAGTTTGTCTATCTATATTCTTCTAACAACGGGTTTTTATTAAACTTTTTGTATCTGTGCTCTTGATATATGGAGATGCCATGGGCAATGCGATGGTGATTCCCTATTTTTAAGCTGTCTATTATGGGCTAGTGCCTGGCATGCTCATTTATTTTCCTCATTATTAGACTTCAGCCCTTAACTGAATGTCTAACTGAGAATTTTTTTCAGAGGAAGTGCTGTTATACGAGTATTCAGATATCATCTTATAAGGCCGAATTCCCACCCTAGACGCTATTTTGTCAACGAATTTTATGATGGCTCCTAATATTCCCTTAATAGCATGAATAGATGGTACTGAGCAGGAAAGGACAGGAAGCGAGAGCAGAGCAGGATAACCTAGTTACCTTGTCTGGGAGATTTTTTTATTATTTTTTGATTTTGATGGAGGAGAAGTGGATTGCAACCTCTGATACATAAAAAGGTGCTTACCCCTAATTTTGGGGGGCATCTACTGCTGCCCGCGGATAGGGCTGAGCATTCGGTTCAAACTGAACTTAACCGAACTGAATCATCAAAATCGAATTAACCGAATTACCATATTTTAGAAATCAAACCGAACCGAAATGAATGACAAACCGAATCAAACCAAACTGCTCTATTTTGGTTCGGTTCGAACCAATTGGTTTTTGAGTTTTGATGGGTTTTTTAATTTAGACTTCATTTTTAATTTATTTGTTATGATTTTGACCTTGATTTGAACCTAATTAATATTAATCAATGATATTAAACAATTTATATATATATATATATATATATATATATATATATATATAATTACATACAATTCATAAATTCCCTATAACAATAAATCAATTTAAAAATCAATAAAGCAATTCGGTTCGATTCGTTTGAACCGATTTTTTTCTCTCTAAAACTAAAACAAATCAAAATAACCAAAATTCTTAAAATGTAAAACCAAACTGAACCAAATTATTTTAAAAACCAAACCAAATTACCGAATTAAGGCAGTTTGGTTCGGTTTATTCGGTTCAAACCGAATAGTGCTTAGGGGGGGCGCTGTGGAGGAAGGGTGGTGGTCTGGGATGGGTAGGGATTGGTTTTATAATTTTATTCAATGATTTATCAAATATAACCTTTATGTCAAAGTTATTGGTTGCAGTATCATAGCAATGCACTGTATTGTGTATGTTGGTGGGATTTACCTCATCTCAAGTCTTGATTTTTGCTAGATTATTGTTAAAGAGCATAGTGTACTTTAAAATACTTCTACTTTGATGACTGCAGGGTACAAATGCTTTATTCCATGTCCTGATTGAAATTAATATCTTTTACAGGAATGGTAACATCAAAAGTGGGAAAGCGCCATGCTCTTACGGGATTTGAAGCATTAAAAGAACTTTTTATTTCAAGGTTGTCATTTATTACTCTTGCCATCGTTTTCTTTCACTTGCTCTATCTTTTACATTCTTGATGTTAAGTAGTTACTATTGCATACAACCTCATGAAATATTTTCTTATATGAGGTTTGTTCATGGTCAATAGCCATTGCCTATTAGTATCCAATATTAGCTATTTTTGGATACTTTCAATCTTTGTCCTTCTTTGCACTATTGGTACTATCTTGTTTTTTAACAGTCACTCTTTGAATGTGTCGTCACTAGAAATGCCTTGTTTTTGTTATGCTGATATATAATATGACAGCTGCAAACTATAATAAGTGAGGTGTTCCTTCTTAGTTAGGGATTTCATTGGATTCATTGTTTGATCTTAAATAATAATACTCAGTGGTTTTACTTATTTTCCTTTATACATTTACTGCTTATGTGACTCAATGGTGTACTGATTATACCCTGTAACCAGTTTATTGCCTGATCACAAGCTGAAGACCCTTTTGCAGCGGCCTGTAAATAGTCTTCCTGAGACAAAAGATGGTTATTCCCTTCTACTTTTCTGGTATTGGGAGGATTGCTTGAAGCAGAGGTAGTCTTTTCTATTTTCTCCGATTAATTAATTGATAATGGCATATGTTATCTGTTTATGTTCTGAATTATACAAGAACTTGTATTACTTTGTTCATTTCATTTAAGCATTCGTATTCTGTTACATTTAGGTCAGAGAAGATGATAATGATATATGTAGATCTCTGAGTGTATATCTTTGCCCCTTTCCTGCATTCTAACTAAAATTTTGAAGCTGCATCTAACACTTGTAAGGTATCACTCGGATACAGATAGGTATTTGTGTATGTTTTTGTCAAATTTTTTGGAGCATACTTTCTTTCTGATTGATTGTTATAGTGTAATAGATTATTGTGTTTGCAAGTTAAATGTATCTTAAAGCAAATACCGCTGTTGCCTTTTCATGCTGCATGTCCACATTTGAAAAATATTTCGATTTCCATGCATGGATGTATGCTGATTTTAGAGTGAAGCAGCAAAACTTGTTGCACTAGCAGGGTGGCAGAAACCCATCGTAGAATATAATATAGTGTGGTTAATAATAACTATAATTTTGAAATGCCATCTATCTAGTAACTGTTTACTCAAGTGCACTCTTGTTTTATTTCACAGATCAATTTCTACTGGATTAATATTGTCTTCTATCTTAAACTATATAGCCCTACTTGTTCTTATGTGAAATTGCATTGCTTATCTTAGGTATGAGCGTTTTGTTTTGCACTTGAAGAAGCATCAAGAGATATGCTACCCATACTAAAAGACAAGGCATTGAAGGTTAATCCTTACCATTTAGATTTCAATAGGTGTGTGTGTGTGTGTGTGTGTGTGTGTGTTCGTATAAAAGTAAGTCACCAATTTATGCATCTTGAGACAGACAGAGGTTTTCCATGGTCTTCCAATTGAGTCCCTCTATCCAAGTACTTTAATTACACATTGGGAGATATGGCCAACCATTTTGGTCATCTCTTCCTCAACTTATCCTCAATGGTCCCATTTTCAATTTCTTATAAATAAATTCATGCATTGTATTACATCTCCATCTTAGACTTTACCATCTCCATCACTGCCGTGCATTTTGTGAACTTCTTGTTTCTTCATCACTGAATATTGGCTGTAATAGTTTTCTTTACAATTTGTCCAAAATTTTTTATTACATATGGGTTAAGTGACCATGATAATGTTACTGAAACAAACTCATTTGTTGATTGCGATATCAGACCATCTATGCTCTGTTGAAAAGCAAATCAGAGCAGGAGCGCAGATTGCTTTCTGCCCTAGTTAACAAAGTAAGTTCCTGTTGGCTTTAGCCTCCTTAAAAATTGAATGCTGACTTTGTTTTTCCTTGAAGCTATTTATTTAGTGTTGTTATTGATCTTGAAGTTAACATGCAGGCGTGTTCTTATATTTTGATTACTTGCAGCTAGGTGATCCTCAAAATAGGGGTGCATCCAATGCTGACTTTCACTTGTCAAACCTTTTGTCTGATCATCCAAATATGAAGGTACAACTTCTAATCTAGCCACAAAACTTTTTTCCTTAATTTTTTTTTTTATTTATTTTGTTGACTACCTTAGCCATATCTTCTTACAGGCAGTGGTGATTGATGAAGTGGACTGTTTTCTTTTTCGACCTCATTTGGGACTAAGAGCAAAATACCATGCTGTAAATCTTCATCATGCTTTTTGGTTGCTACCTTATATATATATATATATATATATATATATATGTTTCTTAAGTAATGATTTTAAAATTGTACAATAAATTTGGGCACTTTTCTTCACTATCATGATAATCATGCTTTAGCTGTGCTTTTATGTGCTAGGCTTCTCTGGCAATGAATAGACAATACCGCATTGTACTACCAAAATTAAATTTGACTCAGTTTAACCTACAACCCATATTTAGCTTCCCTTGTCCATTGCAGGTTAACTTCTTGAGCCAGATTCGCCTGAGTCATAAAGGAGAAGGACAAAAGGTTGCAAAACGTTTAATAGATGTATACTTTGCACTGTTCAAGGTATTAATGGCCTTCCACATTTATTTTGCTTCATTCAATGAGTTTATGAATGCCAAGTTTTATCTCTGAATCTGCTTAACTTCTTAGCTTAATTTGAAGAGTCTATTTCCTATTAGATAAAGGCTTACTTCTGACTAGACATGTGATTACATTGCTAAAACTTGAAATCATGATTGAAAGTTGATAGTTGTTGCAAGACCAAAATATTTACAAATCACAATTGCAGTTGCTGATTACTGAGGCTGAAAACAGTCAAAAGGCGGATAATAGTGTCAAAGCAACGGATAGAAATAATTCTAATAATGTAAAGTAGCTCATAGTAGATATTTCAGTATCTTTTGTCGAGTTGGATTCACGACTTTTGTCAGCTCTTTTAACAGTCAGTATACCCATTTTTGTTTTTTAAAAAAGTTATTGGATATGGGAGAAGATTGAATTAAGTTCATGCTTTTTCCAATTTTTCTACCATTATTAACTCTGTTTTGTGTTTCTAAATCTCTACTCCAAAACTCATGCTCACTTTCTCTGGCCATTTCAGGGTGTTAATAGAGCATTTCCTTACGTTTCAAGCACTGAGGCTGATGACCTTATTGAGGTCCAAACACCAATGCTCTTCCGACTGGTAACATTCCTGTTATTTGTCATTTGGGTTGCAAACAAATATTTGTATTGTAATGCATATACTTATTGGTCGACATTACCATTCTAAATGTGCTTGTGCCAACATTTATGTCGACTATGCAGGTTCATTCAAAGAATTTCAATGTGGGAGTTCAGGCATTGATGCTTCTGGATAAAATATCGTCCAAGAACCAGATTGTTAGTGACCGGTTTTACCGTGCCTTATACTCAAAACTTTTACTTCCAGCTGCCATGAATTCTTCCAAGGCAAGTCTTAACTGTGTTTACACTTTTAGCTTGGAGATAATTTGTATTTGTTGCGCATGCTTGACAATGGTTTATAATTTTTTCATATAACCAGTTTAGTTTTATTTATTTATTTATTTATATTTTTTGTTTATGAATTTTTGCAAAATTTTGTTTGTACCTCTAAATGTCGTGGGATATCTTTTTTGAAGAGAGAGAATCAGTTCACATCATTTTACTGTTTTGCAGCACTTTCGGTAATATTTAAACTTTTAAATGATCTTATGCTATAGAGATGGGTGAGAGAATATTCCCCATTCACATTTATGCAACTCAAGATATGTTACTATTTGTAGCATGCTAGATACAATGGGTAATATTGAGGTTGCCTACTATATTTTTTTTCTACCTTGATATTAAGACATAGTATGGGATAGTTTGATTCCTGTTCTCTTTCTTCTTTTTGTCTAAGACAGCTCATCTTCACTGAAATGTGAATGATCTGAGGCTCAGAGAAATTGCTATCTGGCATGATATCTTGCTGTTTTAAATTTAAATTCCAACTTACTATTTCACTACATTATTATTATTTTTTTGGATCCCTTTGATGGTATGAGGTGGCTTAAAGAGCATTGCACACCCTCACTCTAACTTCCTTTCCTTCTGTGAATTTTGTTAATATGTGTAGTTTCGTAGTGTCTATTGTCTACAATTATCTGCTGTTATAATTTGACTATATTTCCCTTGTAAATGTTTTGTTTTTCAGGCAGAAATGTTTATTGGACTTATCTTGAGGGCAATGAAAAATGATGTAAATTTGAAGCGTGTTTCTGCATTCTCAAAGCGACTATTGCAGGTTAGCATGTGTTCATTCTATTATGACTTCTCTTGGTAAATCAAGTGAGATGAAAGCCTGTTTCTTTTTTGGTATTTTAAAACCAGTGATAATGATGCCTGAATATATTAGATCAATTTGGTTGAAATGTCGGTTATTTCTTGGCTGTAGTTCCATCTTCACCATGATAGGGCAATATTCACATTTCATATTTTAATTGATTGCACAGACCTTTTTTTTTTATTTTTTAGTTTTTTATTGGAATAGACATTCTAAATGACAAAATCAGTCATTATAATTTGCCTATGGATGTATTGATTTTTTTAACTGCTAGTTTGAGCATTCTAGAGGGTGGTTTTGGTGTAACGATAAAGTTCCTCTGCATATGACCTGGAGGTCATGGTTTGAGCCACGGAAACATCCTCTCTACAAAGGAAGGGCAAGGCTGCATACATCAACCCTCCCCAGAGCCCACAAGTGTGTGGTGCTTTGTGCACTTGGTCACCCTTTTTTAGTTTGAGCATTCTGTCTTTAAGTATAGAGACATGTAATTTTCCATAGGCTACACTTTAAAACAGACATTGACTATGAAGATTCTTGGACAGGTTTCCCTTCAACAGCCACCTCAATATGCCTGTGGATGCTTATTTCTCCTCTCTGAAGTTCTTAAAGCAAGGTCCCTTTTATGGTAATACTGATTTCTTTTGAGACATGCAGATGCAGTGCTCTATGTTCTCCCCTTTATAGGTAATTAGTCATTTTATTAATTTTGAATTGAAAACTCTCTTATCATGCAGGAACATGGTAATGCAGAATGAGTCTGTTGATGAAGATCTTGAACATTTTGAAGATATAGTGGAGGAAACTGATAATGAACCTCACATGGCAGCTGAAGCAGAAAATGATCTTGAATCTGTTCAGAGTGGTGATAAGTCCAATACAGCAAGTGATTCTTCAAAGGGCGAACATGATTCTCCTGTCCCTAGCTCTGATGATGATGATTCAGATAAAGCAGAACCACTTGGAGAAGATGGTTCAAAAGAATTTGAAGAATCCCCACCGCTATCCACTTATAATGGTAACCAGCCTCAAATATCCTCTACAGGTTGTGCCCTCCCTGGAGGGTACAATCCTCGGCACAGAGAGCCATCTTACTGGTATGTTGGTGTTTTCAGTGATATTTTGCTTTAAATGGTTGCTTTGTTTCTGTGAAAGATGCTAGTCATGGATTTGAATGGAGTAAAAAATAATGAGAAGCAAATTGTCATATCATTTGCTTTTTTATTTTAAAAGCATGGAATATACCTGATAGTTGCGTAACTTGAGACTACCAGTTTATCTTCTATGTTGCTTACCTAATGGAATGCTGTTCTCTTTCTCTCTCTCTCTCTCTCTCTCTCTAAATTATCATCTTGTGAATCAACAGTAATGCAGACCGTGCAAGCTGGTGGGAGCTCATGGTACTTGCTTCTCATGCGCACCCATCTGTTGCTACCATGGCTAGGACTCTTCTATCTGGGGCCAATATAGTCTATAATGGTAATCCATTAATTGATCTATCTCTTAGTGCTTTTCTAGACAAGTTCATGGAAAAGAAACCTAAGCAGACAGCATGGCATGGTGGCTCCCAAATTGAACCAGCCAAGAAGGTTAATTTAAACCTTTCTATAAGTTACTTTTGTTTACTTCTTTTTTACATTTTTCTATGTGGAAATTACAGATTTTTGCCTCATTTTCTTTGGTTTTTGAAGGACATTTTAATTATCGACAGCAAATTATGATCCCTCTAATTATTGCTTACTCATTTCATGTTTACTCAGCTTGACATGAACAATCATCTAATCGGATCAGAGATTCTGTCATTGGCTGAAGTGGATGTGCCTCCTGAAGATCTTGTTTTTCACAAGTTCTATATGAACAAAATGAACAGCACAAAGCCAAAGAAGAAGAAAAAGAAGAAGTTAGCTGAAGAGGAGGCTGCTGAAGAGCTTTTTGATGTGGGTGATGGTGATGAAGTAGGTGGTGCTGATGAGAGTGATAATGAAGAGATTGAGAATATGTTGGATTCTGCTAATCTTTCTTTTGATGCTGATGGTGAATATGACTACGATGATTTAGACCAAGTTGTCAATGAAGAGGACGATGACTTGATTGGAAATGCAAGCGATGTGGAAATGGATGACATCTCGGATATTGCTGTGGAAGAAGATTCTGATGGCATTGCTGATGTAGATAACAGTGAAGACGATGTTGAAGCTGTCAACATAGGGGATGTAGATGATGGTAGCGATGAAGAAGATGAATTCGAAAACAGGAAAAGAAAACGAATGTCTGGTGGGAAGGTTGGTGCATCGCCATTTGCAAGTATAGAAGATTATGAGCACTTGATAAATGAAGAAAGTCCTGAAAAGAAGAAATCTATGAAAAAGAAAAAGCCGAAATCACGAAAGAAAAGAAAGTCATCATAGCTGATTGCCTCATTCACAATCTCATGAAAATCAGTCTACAACAAAATTTCCCCTGGTTTAGTGGAATGAGCATTGAATGAATTGCTCTGAGGAGTTTTGGTTTATACAATATTTGGTTTTGAGGAAGCTATTAGGCTGCTGATGTGATGGCTGATGCTTGGTGATTTTGGTCGAGCAACCGGCAGGTCAACAATGGGGCAACATATCACATTAAGGATGGATTGTACGATTATTTAGTTCTTATTTACTTAAAGATACCTAAAAGATATCTGCTATCTTTTCTTGTTCTTTAGGATCCTAATTTTGCATCCACCAAGCAATTGGATATATTTAAAGAAAAGGCTTGTATTTTAGTTGTTGAAATGCTTGATTATTATGTTCTTTTTAAATGAAATTGAAATATTTAAATATTTAGGCCTTGTTTGGTTCAAAATACTCTTCTTTTTTAAAAATATATATTTCGGAAAGTACACTTGTAAAGAAATTATTTCTTGATAAGTATGATATAAATGTATTTGTATAGTTTACTTTTAAATTATAAAAGACAATAATGTCCAAATAATTCATTCAAAGTGTAATAAATTAAAAAACAAATTGAAAAATTTATTATATTTAATTAGAAAAGTGTAATTTATCAAATTTTACTCAGGTAAGTTGCTTCCCCTATATGCAAGGGAAGTAGAGTGCTCTATATCTTAGAAAGTTGGTTTGATAAATGCACTTCTAGGAAGTTCTACCTTCCTAATTTACTTACCCCAACTAAACAAAACCTTAAGAGGGATTGATTTTTCTTACTCTTTGTAAAACATGTTTATTTAAAAATATGCCTTTATATTACAAATTTATAACCCAAAACTAATATTGATTTCTCTAATATTTATATAAGAGTTAGAATCTTCATGACATAAATTTTTGTTTCATGCTGTTTCAAAATTATCAATTTTTATGTTTATAATTTGGTAATGACTTACTAGTATATGATTTATGATTATATATATTTTACTACAATCTTTAAATTTTTAATTAGGCTCACTCTAGTATTTACAATTTAAAATTTTAATTATATTTTAGTTAGTTAATGATTTTTTTTTTTTATTTATTATTAAAGGTATTCTTGATCATTCTATACATGAGCGATTTTAAAGATGCATTTCTCTACATTAATATGCACATTTCTCTATATTAGCCATTTGTATTCAAACTTTGATTATTAAAGAAGGATAGCTCCCATCTTCATCAACTAGACTAACCATGTTGAGTTGAATGATTAATTTATAAAAACACTTGATTTCACAAAATCTCGCACCAATGGTAATTTTTTTTAATGCATTAGAGATTGGTTTAATTTTTGTTGATTTTATATGTATGTTTTCCTCCATTAACAAATATGATCTAAATCGTTAATTACCATTAAATGACATTGATGGAGCGAACATGTGATGCATACTTGACAACACATGGCAGACATGATGCTGTTGTGTTGCCATATTAGCATTATTTAACAGTAATTAATGGTTTGAATCACATTTACTAAAGAAGAAAAACACAAGTATCAATTTAACAAAAATCAAACCACAATCCCTCGTGTCAAAGTACGAAACCACAAAGTATATTTTTGTACTTTTCCTTTTTTTTTCAAGTCACAAACTATAAACAATAGTGGAGATGAAAATATAGTCACATTCTTATCACTGCATTTAGAAGGTTCACTACCAAAAATATCTGAACTTGTTAATTAATTCATAATACAAAGTCAACCAAAAGTTTGAAATCCTAAGATCATCAGTCAACGAAATTAATCTATAGTTTTTTCAGCCTTCAAACAGTGGTTCAGCCTTTTGCTATAATGCTATTAGTGTTTGGCATCACTCTTCTTTTGCCACAAATGATTCAAGTTTCTGCAACCAATTCCCATACTGACCTTGCTCCTTTTTACGTAGATGTAGGAAAAGGAAATTAGTAAGGCTTTCACTAATTCCCTTGGCTACTAGGTATTCCTTGAGTGCAATTCGTAAATGAGGATCCAAATCGCTGCAGATAGACATAGGAAAGGTAAGAGAGATAATAATCTGGAAAAAGAACCCATATGTGTTGGGAGAAACATAAAAGAAAAGATCATAGCATTAGAAGAATTACTATCCCCTTTGTTAGTAGAGTAGAAAAAATTGAAGTTACATCAAATAATCTCTCAAGTATCTAATTACATTGAATTGAGTCCATTACAAGCAGCTTGAATTTCAAGCTATGTGCTGGGATCAGAGTGACACCTAGAATATAAAACAACTTACAGAATTGAGTTCTGGCATGCAAATGGACCTCTAGTATCACTCAGGGCTTCTTTTTTTTTTATTATTATTATATATATTTAAGGGAGTGGGAACTCGAACTTAGTTTTGCCAAGTGATTGATATGCCTTTAGCCACTAGACTAAGTCAGGCTAGGCGGCACTTAGGGCTCTGGTTGATTTGGTATCAAAGAGCAACTAAAATGGATGGACAAATAAGTATCACAAACTCAATCAGAATGAGCACAAAGAACATACAAGGAAGATTAAACATTAGCTGATAAGATTGATTTAAGGACAGAGAATTTTAATTCAGACACACATAAAAAATAATGTACACCAAGTATAATCCTGAATCCCTGACATTCGATTTACTATACTTGTAATTAAATTTATATACACTCTCATGTTAAAATATGACCTAAAAATGGATAATATGCGGGAGGAACCTCCCCATAAAGGACAACCTCCTCAAGACCAGGAAGCAGATATGAAATTTGCAACCTGAAAAGCATATGCCACTTATCCCTCTGATCCAGACAACCCCACAATTTCGATTTTCCTCCCTTTTGAATTCACCAAAAAGATAGCAAAACAAATAGATTTCATATCATGTTGCATTTGCACTCACAACCTCAACCACTACCCTTATGAAGATCACTCGGTGATAGAACAAATGTAGCCAAATTTCAGAAGCAAAACTACAGCTAGAAACAAAACAGAATGACCCATCCGGTATTCAGTCTCTTTAAACATGAAGGGCACTGATTTGATTGGATAGTCATTTCAATCTTAATATGCACTAGGCATTAGCTCAAGTGGTAAAGCAAAGGAGCTGCCTCAGATAAGTCCTCGGTTAAACTTTTATCAATTCACAATTCTATCATCAAATAAATGAGAAAAGGAAGAAGCATGGCTTTGAAATATAAAGAACATGCCAAGTTATCTTAATTAAGCAAATTGTCTCAGAAACAGTGGATCAGGAGAAAGGAGGGTCTATCATCCCACCTCTTTCACAATAAAACCATGACAACCCATATGCCTACCCACCTTTCCTTTTGAAAAAGAAGAATAGAACCAGTTGCAGGTAACCAGAGACAGAACCCACAACAAAGAACTTATAATCCAGGAATCACCTTGAACCTGGTAATGGCCACAAGACTATCTAATAAATCAGATTTGGTCAACAGGTATGGAATACATCCTCGAAATAGTTCACTCAAAACCACAAGTGGAACCAACAAATTGCTTCTCCTCAGCCAAAACGTCTCGTTGCAACATTCCCAGACATGAGAACACTCGAATTCAGCCATAGTATATATATATATATATATATATATATATATATATATATATATATATATATATATATACATATATATATACACATTGCAGAGTATGTTCTTGGCATTAATTCATGCTGTTTACCAATAATGCAATTATTCACACGGTGCATGTAAATAATGCAAAATGTGAACATAAAGTTACAACATACAAGCAACTTAAGCTTTATTCCATTGTGATCAAAGAAAATTCACAACATGTGCACAGAAGTCTACCTGAAGTAGGGGCCTCCGTAGGCAGAGGGACCAGGGCAGGTTGTTGATTGGAGATAATAGGCATTATGAATGTCAAACACAGACCGACTGGGACCTATCTCATAAATTCCACAATCAAACTGCAATACAGAGTTCAAGCCAGGCTTTTTCACAAACACTTTCATCAAAAATTCCCATGGAGATGTACTTCCTTCCGCAAAGCATGATGGACGCGACAAAGCTGAAACTACAACCTGCTCACCCGTTTCACATTTTCTCCGCAAAACAACATCTTGGGAATCTGATGAATCCCAGTCCACCGAGAAATCACCCAAAGACCCTCTTCGATTGTCCTGTATCGACGTGAATACGCAGTGTCATTGCCATGTATCAGAGTATACATATGAATAGAATCATATACAGAGGGAGAGAACATATTGAGAGAGAGAGAGAGAGAGAGAGAGAGAGGGAGAGAGAGACCTGAAGGGGTGGAGACGAGAGTTCATGTTTGATTTCAGATTGCAAGACCTTGAGCAAGTCGAGATCTTCAAGAACTTTGCGACCGTTGTGCAAGATTTGGGTCGCCCGACGAGGCATTGTCTCTGCCAAACTAGATTTTTAGCCAAATTTACAAAGTTTCACTGATCTGCAGATATGAGTGCCCAACACTACAGTAGAGTGTGTTCCTAATCCAGGGCTTGTTACTTCATTTCTTTTCTCCTCCAACGATTAGATAAAGCCTGGTGGATCCAAAAGTGGGTCTTTTGAGCAAACATTGTCGGCCTTCTATGTTGATTCTGGGCTAGCCTTGTTTGGATGAAGTACATGGAGCAAGGTAATGGACGATAGAGTCACCGATTCGGTGGATTGCAAAAGTGAGGCAAATGTAAAGATTAATTCATTAGATGGATATTGAAATACAAGGTCCAATTCCCGAAAGCAAAGAAGCAATACAAACCATGCTCATAAAGAAAAAGGATCCGAGTCTAACAACCCATGCTCAGCCATGGAATCAACCCAAGCCCATACAAACTAAGCCCTAGTTAAGGCAACAACAATCAACTATTGGGGACTGGAAGAGTCTGCGCTACCCACTTCAACATGACAGCAATCGGAGAGCTTCGCCACCAAGCAAAACCGAGGGCCAATCCAGGCAAGAGCCAAGCTAAGAAAATCAAAGGCCGAAGCCGTGTAAGCTTGAGCGAAGCCGAGTAAGCTTGAGCGAAGCCCAATAAGAGTGATCCCAGGCAAGGACGCCCCCAAAAGATAGAAATAACTGATGTAGAAACCCTAGATTTCATCTGGCCATAATTTATTATGTCAAATCATCAAAAAATTAAATTAAAAGTGAAAGCATATTTGAATCCATGATGCCGATAAAATTTTATGGTCTTGCAGTGCACGATCAAGAGAGAAAATTTTATCTTTTCTAATGATGGGATATCAGAAAAGAATCGTGCCTATAATTTAGGAACCATAACCCTTTTATATCTAGATATATTTCCCTATTTCTAATTTGGTCCATCATAAAATTAGAAACTATATACAGAGTATTTACACATTTAAACCCTTACTTTATGACATAATTTAGGCCCATTTTAATTTTAACCAAATTAGATCACTTTTACTATTTGGGCCAAGCCTTTTATGATAGACATAACATACAATTATTGTTAATCTTAATATATATATATATATATATATCACTTTATAATTGTATGTCATAATATAACCTTATGAGCTCAAAATTTTGCTATCATGATTCAAAGGCATTTCCAAACAATCTCGTCCATCAATTAGGCCAACATAGAACGAAGACAACTTTCGTTACATATGTCGTAACTAAGTCCATCCCTAATCACGTATATTAACATAATCAAATGACATAGATCAAGTATGGATGTATAGCATGAAAATTACATGCAATGTGATCTGAACATGTCTATTTTCAACTGGTCCACTTTAAACCTTAGTGAGATCAAACCATACCAAAATCAAAGTGTGAATAACTGAAAGAAATTTTATTTCTGCAGAAAATATCCTCAAAATATCCATAAACTGAAAACTGAAAATGTGTCTATAATAGAAAAGCAAAAATACAAACTCCCACTAAAACTGAATATCCTTAAAAGACATGACACCCATATGAGCAGTATGCCCATGAAAGACCTTGGGTGGCAATCCCTTAGTAAGCGGATCTACGACCATGGAGTTTGTGACAATATGCTCTATAGACACTAATCACTTTGAATTCTTTTTTTAACAACTAGGAATTTAATGTCTATGTTCTTTGACTTACTTGAACTCCTGTTATTATTAGAATATAAGACTGTTGACTTATTGTCACAGAAAATCTTAAGTGGTCTTTCTATTCCATTTACAATTTGTAGCCCAGTTACCAAGTTTCACAACTATATTCTATGATTAGATGCCTCATAGCATGCTATAAACTCAGTTGCCATGGTGGAAGAAGCTATGATTGTCTATTTAGCACTCTTCCACGAGATAGCTCCCCCAGCAAGCAAATAGATATAGCCTGATGTAGATTTCATGCTATCTTGACATCCTGCAAAGTTGGAGTCTGAATACCCAATGATCTCTAACTTATTTGACCTTTTGTATGTGAGCATGTAATGTTTGTTCTCTGTAGATACCGCATAACTCGTTTTGCTACTTTCCAATGATCCATTCCTGGATTGCTTAAATATCTGCCCAACACTCCAACTATGTATGCAATATCCGACGCTGCATAAACTCGAGCATACATTAGACTTCCATCACGATGCATAAGGAACCTTTTGCATTTCTTTTTCCTCAAAAGCATTTTTAGGGCATTGTCGAAGATTGAACTTGTCTCCTTTAGCCACAGGGCTATCACTTCGTTTATAATCTTGCATGCCATATCTCTTGAGAACCTTTTCGATATAGGCCTTTTGGGATAATCCCAAGATACCTCGAGAGTGATCCTGATGTATCTGGATCCCTAATACAAAAGTTGCATCACTAAGATCTTTTATCTCAAACTTTTTTACTAGAAATCTCTTGGTCTCGTGCAACAATCCTATATCATTATTGGCAAGCAATATGTCATCGACATATAAAACCAAGAAAATATGCTTACTCCCATTGAATTTGTGGTATATACAATCATCAAATAAATTCATCTCAAAACCAAATGAGACAACGACTTGGTGAAATTTGTAATACCATTGACGAGACGCCTGCTTAAGCCCATAGATGGATTTCTTTAATCTACAAACCATTGACTTTGCATCACCTGATACATAGTTTTCTAGTTGCATCATATAAATTGTCTCATCAATGTCGCTATTGAGAAATGCTGTCTTGACATCCATCTGATGTAGCTCAAGATCAAAATATGCCACTAATGCCATTATAATCCTAAAAAAGTCTTTTGATGAAATTGGAGAGAAAGTCTCTTTATAATCGATGCCTTCTTTTTGTGTAAAGCCTTTAGCAAAAAGACGTGCCTTGTACCTCTCCACATTGCCCTTTAAATCCCTTTTGGTTTTAAATATCCATTTACAACCAATGGGCTTCATACCTTCAGGCAATGGAACAAGATCCCATACATCATTATCCTTCATAGACTTAATTTGTTCATTCATGGCATCTTTCCACTTTTGAGAATTGGAACTTTCCATGGCTTGACGGAAATTGATTGGATCATTTTCCATCACACCAATGTCAACATCATGTTCTTGGAGAAACACAATATAATCATCCGGAATCGCATTTCTCCTTTCTCTAGTGGACCTCCTTAATGGCAATGGTTCTTGAGGCTGTAGAGTTTGCTCTTCTGGAACAACTTCTTGAGGTTGAGCACAAGGGTCAATGACATTGTCTTGATCTGGAGTTGCTTCTTGAACAATGTCAGGTATATGAAACTGTTCCTGGTCATTGTCCATAGCAATTAAAGGAATATCGACATATTCCTCTTCAAAGACAAAGTCCTTAAGTCTTTCTCCCTCTGCAAACTCAACATCCTCAAAGAACCAAGCATTACCTATCTCGAAAATGGACTTAGTCATGGGATCATAAAATTTGTAACCCCTGGACCTTTCAGAGTATCCAATGAAAGAGCAACTGATAGTCCTGGAGTCTAGTTTCTTTTCATTTGGTCTATAAGGTCTTGCCTCAGCTGGACGTCCCCAAATATGAAGGTGCTTTAGACTAGGCTTTTTACCTGTCCGAAGCTCATAAGGGGTCTTTTCAGTTGCCTTAGTTGGTACTCTATTAAGTATACATGCTGAGGTCTTTAATGCCTCTCCCCAGAGTGATTCAAGTAAGATAGAATGACTGATCATACTCCTTACCATCTCCTTAAGCATTCTGTTTCGTCTTTCAGCAACACCATTCATAGTGGGCGAACCCGGCATAGTGTACTATGGGACGATACCTCATTCCTCTAGGAATTTCGGAAATGGACCTAGACATTATTCGCCTGATTCATCATATCTGCCATAGTATTCACCACCACGATCAGATCTAACACTTTTAATCCTTTTGTTGAGTTGATTCTCAACTTCAGCTTTATAACTTTTGAACATGTCTAGTGATTGCGATTTCTCATGAATGAGATAAAGGTAGCCATATCGTGAAAAATGGTCTATGAATGTTATGAAATATTGTTGACCATTCCAATAAGCCGTAGGGAACGGTCCATAAATATTTGCATGTATTAGTTCCAAGACGTCTGATTTCCTGTTGGCACCAAATCTCTTAACATTTGTTTGTTTCCCCTTAATGAAATTCACACACATCAAAATCTGAAAAATCAAGGGGATCAAGAATACCATCAGACACAAGTCTCTCAATTCTCTTTTTAGAGATGTGACCTAATCTCTTGTGCCACAACAAAGCTGAATTCTCACTAGTTAATTTGCATTTTTTACCCATTACATTAACATGCAAGGATTCAATGAATGAAGAAATTGTATCAAGCAAATATAAATTATCACAACCTGATAAAGAACTGGAACCAACCAAATTTGATTTTTTGAAAAAGACTAAATTTTCCATTTCCAAATGAACAACAATAACCAAAATTTTCCAATACTGAAATAGAAATCAAATTCCGTCTAAAGGACGGTACAACAAAAGTCTCAATCAAATCTAAATAATAACCAGTTCTTAACAATAATCTAAAAGTTCCAATTGCTTTGACCTCTACAGACTTGCCATCACCAATATAGATGTATCTTTCACCATCATTAGGCTTTCGGTAATTTAGGCAACCCTGCATGGACACACTGATGTGAGTTGTTGCACCAGAATCTATCCACCATGTGTGTCTAGGTACTGAAGCCAAATTAACCTCAGAACAAACAAAGTTAAGAAGCATACCTTTCTTTACATGCCATGCATGATAGTTGGTACACTATTCTTCTTATGACCTGTCGCTCCACAGAAGAAACAACCATCCTGAGTTGGTTCCTTATGTTGTTTCTTCTGCGGTGCTGTTTCCGCAGCTTCCTTTTTCTTCTTTCTCTTATTGTCTTTCCTTTTGTCCTTTGTGGTGGAGGCCAAGTGAGCACTCGGTGTCCTTTCTTGCTTCAATCTATCTTCCTCCTGAACACAGTGTGAGATGAGCTCATTAAGGGACCAAGAGTCCTTTTGACAGTTATAGCTCACTTTCAACTAACTAAACTGTGCTGGAAAGGATATCAAAACCAAATGCACTAATAAGTCTTCAGATAAATCCAACTTGAGTGCCTTTAATTTTGAAGCAAGATCAGATATTTTCATAATGTACTCTCTTATATTTCCTTTGCCTGTGTACCTCATAGAGATGAACTTTGCTAAAATTGTACTAGTTTTAGCCTTTTCATTCTTAGCAAATCTCTTCTCAAGGTCCTCAAGGAAAGCTTTAGCTGTATCCACCTGATCGGACATAGTGCCCCTAAAAGCTTCTGGAATGGCACGCTTAATGACCATAAGACTTATGCGATTAGACTTTTCCCACTTTTCCATCTCCCTCTTTTCATCAGAGGTACTCTTATCAGTGAGATTAGCAGGTTTGGGAACTCTTAATGCAAGGTTTAGACCCATGACTCCGAGAGTGATCATTACACTCTCCTGCCATGCCTTAAAATTCGTGCCATTTAGCATAGGAATGGAGTTGATACTAGTAGTGATATTAGCAGCAGGAGTAGAAACTGAATTAATAACAAAACAAATAAAACAAACAAACTTACATAAGTACCAAAAAAAAAAAAACAAAATGGAATAATAGATTCAAATAATGGCAAATCCCATCTCAAGATACCGGACACTCCATTAATATTTCATCTTTGGACAAAATATTAACTTGTAAGTGATATCTTGATGTAGTAATCAAACACTGATAATAAGATAACATGTCGAACAATAAATCTTCCTTTAGGCCGATTCACTACTCACATGCAAAAACTAAAAAATTATCACGTGTTTATTACCACAAGTGCATATGCAATCATGCTAAATATAGATTTTCCTTTGGGCCACTCAATATTCACATGAATTACATACACTCAACCATTTATATATTTCAAAATAAATTAATTTATTTTCACAGAGGTCACTTTGGCAACATGTTGGATCAATTAATTCATCTCAATATATATATACACACACCAATATTCAAATTTAAATCCCAAACAAAATCCCAAAGTTGATTGCACTTTATATAAAAACTCAACCTACTACCGGTGGTGGAATTGGGGTGGGGGAGAGGACCGACAGGGGCCATTGCCCCCCCTAACTCAAAAAATTTCTCGTTAACACTATGCCTCTTAGTCTCAATTGCCCCCCCTAAGCTGAGCTCAAAAAATCAGCTCATTATGCCTTAGTTTATTTAGCCCATTATCAATTTATACTCTTTAAGAGCTAGCCCATTACTTATAAATTATAACCCATTATAAACATTGTTCAAGAGCCCATTAGCCTCTCATAACTTGAGTATAAAGGAAGAAACATCTATCTTGTTGTCGTAAGGACTTGTGCCAAAGGAAAGAAGAAGATTTTGAAGAAGGTGAACAATCCATGCCCCACCATTCCAACTCTAATGCTCTATGGTTCACAGCCAACTAGAGTAAGTTATTATTCCCTATTTATCTTTCCTCTTGATTTGATATTTTTAGAATTAATACCCATTTTAGTACTCCTCTTGGATTTTTTGATTTCTTGCTTTTAACATTAACACTTAGAATATCCTTTTAAGTAGAACCCAGAAAATAAAAATGATTTTTGATGATTTTTTTAATTGTTTGTACTTATGAGTAGTGATCCTTTGTTGAAATAGCATTTACCAGATCATTATTGATAAGGATTTATATAATGGGTAGGGAAGTAGAAAAAATTAATAAAAAACAAGACTTTTGTTGTGGTAAGGGTGGTTTGGGTATATAGTGACATTGCCATTGGATGAAACAATAGAAAGAAGAATTAGAGCATTTTATTAAGGTTATTAGTAGTGTGAGACTTTGAGTCACCCAAATCTTGTTAAGCTTGTTGGGTATTGGACCCAATAGATTTCTTGTTTTAGAGTTTTTTTTTTCAAGTCATTTTTCTTGCTCCCTGAAATATATATTCACATATTTAGGTATTTGTGCATATATAATTACAAAATATAATGTTAAGATTTTTTTTATATATATATAAGCTATGATGTTAAGATCTTACAAATAAATTAATAAAATTTGAGAATATTATTTCTGTACCTATGTAAATATTTGAGCTATGAACTAATAATTTTTTTTAAAAAAAATTCAGGGTCATAAAATTAACAAGCTAACATAATGGGCAAGAATAAAACTATTGATGCATATTTTATGAAAAAGCGGTTTTCAAGATTTAGAAGCTACCGTTTCAACTGCAATTGAAAGTGACAACTCATTTAAGGAGAATTCTAGTTCAATTCGTGAACATGAGCCAACTCTTCATGAGAATTCAATTTCTCAAAATCGTCCACCAAAAACTCCTCGAATTGAATTACAAGAAATTGATATTTCATTTTTAGAACGTGATCTTGGAAAACGTCCAAATATGTGAGATTATCCTATCAACCAACAAGATGAAATTCGAAGAGCTTACATCAAAGCTAGACCTTATTAATTTATTATGTCTAAATATCCTTATGATAAGAATCATCGTCGCTTTCAAGCTTCATGATTTAAGCTCTTTCTTGAATGGTTGGAATATTCTCCAACTAAAGATGCAGCTTTTTGTCTTCTTTGTTATCTTTTTAATAAGCCTTCTGGATGTCCTGGTTCTTGTGCATTTATAGTTGAGGGATTCTGTACATGGAAAAAAGTAAATGATGGGAAAAAATGTGCTTTCTTATGTCATGTGGGAAAAGATCCTAACTCATTACATAAGGTTGCAGTGAAAAAGTCTAGAGATCTTATGAACCAAAATCAGCATATTGAGAAGGTGATTGAAAAGCAATCTTGTCAACAAATTGAAAATAATCGTCTAAGGTTAAAAGTCTCATGTGATGCTATTAAATGGTTGACATTCCAAACTTATGCTTTGAGAGGTCATGATGAAAGCTCCAATTCAAAAAATAGGGGCAACTTCATTGAATTGATTAAACTTTTGAGCTCCTATAATGATAAGGTGGAATCGGTGGTATTGGAAAATGCTCCTCAAAATGCATCTTACATTTCACCCAAAGTTCAAAAGGAAATTTTACATGTCATATCTAATAAGGTACGAGATGCAATTCGCGATGAGATTGGAGATGGAAAATTTTGCATTATTGTTGATGAGGCTAGTGATGAATCAAGAAAGGAGTAAATGGCCATTGTGTTGAGATTTTTTGATAAAGATGGCTATATATGAGAGCATTTTTTTGATCTAGTTAATGTCCTTGATACTACTGCTTTAACGAAAAAGGAAATTTCAGATGTTCTTGCTCGGCACAATTTGAGTATAAAAAATATTCAAGGTCAAGGTTATGATAGAGCTAGTATTATGCATGGGGAATGGTTTGGACTACAAGCCTTATTTTTGAGCGAATGTCCATATGCCTATTACATACATTGTTTCGCTCATAGGCTCCAATTAGCATTGGTTGCGACATCTAGAGAGGTAATTCCAGTTCATCAATTTTTCTCTAAATTAACTCTTATTACCACGGTTGTTACTTCCTCTTCTAAAAGGCATGATCAATTGCAAGCCTTCAAATTATTGAAGTTGAGAAATTGATTGCTAATCATGAGCTTGAGACTGGTAAAGGATTAAATCACGTTGGAACTATAAAAAGGGCTGGTGATACTTGATGGAGTTCTCACTTAAGCTCTGTTAGAAGCTTAGTCATTATGTTTGAAGTGACTTATTTGGTCTTGAAAACCATAATTATTGAAATGGCTACTTATAGCCAAAGAGGAGATGCTAATTATGCTTATAATGTTATCACTTCTTTTGAATTTGTGTTTATTTTGCATCTTATGAAAGAAATACTTGAGATCACAGATGACCTTTGCAAGCCTTATAGCATAAGTCTCAAGATATTCTGAATGCAATGTCCTTAGTATCAAAAATAAAAATGTTGATTCAGAAAATGAGAGAAAGTGGATGGGATTCATTGCTTGAAAGTGTGAAATTATTTTGCGAGAAACATGAAATTGATATCCCTAATATGAATGCTCATTATAATTCTAGTCTAAGTAGTACTCGCAATCAAAGAGACCCAATTACATTTGAGCATTATTTTCGAGTTGATGTTTTCATTGCTACGATTGACTCACAATTGCAAGAACTAAATGTTAGGTTTAAGGAAGATATGATGGAGTTACTTATTCTTAGCTCCTCTTTAGATCTAAGGGATGGTTTCAGATCATTTAGATTGACGAATTTTGCAATCTTACAAATAAGTTTTATTCTGAAGATTTTTCAGAACAAGAAAAATTACATTTGAGATATTAATTAGAGCATTTTGAACTTGATATTCAACATGATTATGAAATGCAAAAATTATCAACTATCTCTGAAATGTGCCAATATTTAGTGAAATCAAGGAAGTCAACTATTTATCCTCTTATTGATAGGTTGGTTAGACTTGTTTTGACACTTCTAGTCTCAACTGCTACTAATGAGCAAGCTTTCTCAGCTATGAGTCTTGTAAAGACTAAGCTTCATAATAAGATGAGAGATGATTTTCTTGCAAATTCCTTGATTACATATATCGAGAAAGAGATAACTGATACTTTTAGCATTGATTCTATAATTGATGAGTTTTATGCTATAAGAGCGACGAGTACAACTCAAGATGCCAAGACCTAAGACGTAATGTATAGATAGACAAGATATAGATTATATAATTGTTCTTCTTAGATGTCTTTTTGGATGTTCCCCTATTTCCTCATGTCAACACATATGGTTGTCCCCTCTTTTTACTATGTAATTTTGTCTTATAATTTTTACCAGGTTTTTTCACTTAACATGCCACACTTAGGATGGGAATTAAGGGGAAGCCTACTGGCTTGGTTTAGTTTTGGTGTGTCCATGTTAAATTTTTCTTGGTTTAATTATCAATGATAAAAAAATATATATTTATAATATCTTTGCCCCCCCAACCTAAATTCCTAGTTCCGCCACTGCCTACTGTCTTTTTTTTTTTTAATAAAGGAAGGCAACCTAAAAAAAAAAATTGCAAGCAGTTACAACATTTAGAAGGCCAACCAAATTTACTGTACCTTAAACAAATTCAATTTTTATAGATACATGTACAGTAGCTAAAGCAATAAAGAAATAAATCAAAACAACAGATGGTTGTCGCAAATCTCGAAAATAACAAACCAATAAAATATATATACATATATGCCGCAATACCGTAAATTTCAAAGTCCAAGGCAATACCAAGAACAACGAATTTCATGGCCATTAAAACATAATATATAACCAGTAACAAGTATACCAAGGGAAGCCATGAAAACCAAACGCCAAAAAATCAAATCTCAATGAATCAACATGAAGGTGGCTCTGATACCAATTATTGTAGAAACCCAAATTGTTGTAGAAACCCTAGATTCCATCTAGCCATAATCCATCATACCAAATCATCAAGAAATTAAACTAGATGCGGAAGCGTACCTGAATCTATGATACTGATAAAATTTTGAGGTCTTACGGATCTAGGTCTTCCAAATTGATATGCATGATCAAGAGAGAGAATTCTATCTTTTCTAATGATGGGATGTCAGAAAAGAATCGTCCTATAATTTGGGGACCATAACCCTTTTATATCTGGATATATTTTCTCTATTTCTAATTTGACCCATCATAAAATTAGAAACTATATAAAGAGTATCTACACATTTAAACCCATACTTTATGACATAATTTTGCCTATCTTAATTTTAACCAAATTAGATCACTTTTACTATTTGGGCCAAGCCTTTTATGATAGACATAACATAAAATTATTGTTAATCTTAATATATATATATATATATATATATATATATATATATATTAAGATTAACAATAATTGTATGTATGTATGTATATGTCCATAAATCCCAACAATAACTCCCAAACTAAGAACCAATGGAATCCTTAAGATCAAGGCCGTGGAGGAACAACGGGAGTAGCGCCATAAACGAACTAAGTTCACGAGCTGCTCGGGTTTAACTCGATATTTTATGATAAACATAACATACAACTATTATTAATCTTAATATATATATATATATATATATATATATATATATATATAACCTTAAACCTAAAACCCACTAGAGCTATAAATAAGTCGACCTACTTGCGAACTGTTCAAGACTCAATTTGATAAAAGCTTGACTTAACTCGTTTGGAGCTCATTTTCCAAACAAGTCAAACTTGAGCTTATTAATATTCGGCTCGAGCTCAAAAAAACTTTAACAAACCAAGCCTGAGCTCTTCAAAGTTTGGCTCCACTCAGATTATTTACACCCCTAAATTGGAGACTCAAAGGAGATAGTCAGAGCCCTACAACAATCTCAATCTCAATCTCTTTTAGTCGTTGAGGGACTGAGCAACCATCAACAGGTGCCGCAAGCATCCTCGTGATAAACAACTGTCGAAGGGAGTTTCGAATCTATCTGCATAAGACACATATAGCAAAGAAGGAAAAACAGAGAAAAACATAATAAGGAAACCAAACAAATAGCACCATAATAGCCTTCCACCACGTGCCATTGACTGCAACAACAAACCCAAAAGAAAAATCTATATCCTAAACCCAACAATGGAAAGAAGACCCACTTGCCGGGACCAGAAAAGGGTGACCATCACTTGCCTAGGGGGATAGAGGTAGGCAGCCCAAAGCTACAGTAAAGAGAGGGCTTAACCCTAAAAGAAAAACAAAGAGTTTTTTCGCACAAGAAAAGCTAGAGAGAGACTCCTTTCAACTCTCTATTCCCTTAAATCAAGAAAGGCGTGAAAATGAAATAATCATGGTTTTTAGAGTTTAATTTTATTATAGTTTCCTAATTGGTTTTGCTATAGACTTTCCCTTTCATTTAATCATTGAAAAATGACCAAGACAATAAGAAGAAGGGTAGGGGAACATAAAAAAACAAAAATAAGCTATTAGACAATGAAAATGGTGGTTGAATAAAGAAAAGAAGAAAAGGAAAACAAGCTATTTGTCAATATGCTTAGGCCAGATTCTAGTCCTTGCTTTTATGGGTGGTTTTAGGTGTTTCACAACAATATTCTAAAAATAGCCCCCTCTTATCTCATCATATGTATAAACCACTGCTTAACATGCATGCCAAATGTGGAGCTCTTAGTGATTGTATGATACTTTAAAGTTCTTAATAAGTATCTCAAATTTAGTTGTTAAATTGCATATTTGCATATGTCCTAGGAGTAAAGGGAAAAAAATTATCAGATTTTCTCATTTGTAACTCCAGAATTATTGGAAGGCTCGTTTCCATTTCAATAAAATCAATATATTGATTTATTGCTTTCTGCTAGAGTTGCAGGAATGGTATCACAAGCACAAAAACAAAGTGTATCTAAGATTTTATTTTCTGCTGTTATTATTATTATTATTAAAAGAATTTTATTTTGAGTTGTTCTATATAATTTTTTCTTGCATAGAACTGACCTATCATGGATCTAAAATATAAGATATATGATGAAAATTACCTATTAAATATATGAGCTTCATATTTTTATTTTTTAGATTATAAGAGACCAAATCTAGACAAGAATTTCTCAGATTCCATATTTAGTTATTGCATTAGCTGTTTTCATCATTTTGATGCCTCCATTATTGAATCTAATTAAACTTGGAATGGTGAATGCTAAATGTGGGCTAGTTCACAACAGTACATGTGGGGCTTTTGATAGCATTCATGATAAAGATGTTTGATGGAACGTGGTTATCACTTCAGGGAAAAATTAGAAATTTATTTTTAAAGCTTAAAATTACATATTAAAAAAAAAACTAAATGAAATCTTGATAAAAATATATGAATTAAAATAAAAATATAAAGGCTAAAAGTTTCTTGTCTCTTAACGAGTTGAGAGTTTCTTGCTTTGTTTGGCAAGTTTTTCTGTTGTGGTGACGATGAATAGTGCTAGCAGATCAAGGCATTCGATAGATGAGCTTTATGGGTCTCTTTTCATAGAAGATGAAGAGGAGAGGGGATTGAATCTTGATGAGCTTGAAGGAGATGACAATATTGAAGGTCTTAAATGGTGTTTAGTTGGTCTTTCCTCATCGATAAATCGATCAACTTCAAAGCCATAAAGAATAAAATGGCTTCGATTTAGCGACCTGTTAAAGGGGTTAGTATTAAGAAGTTGTCTAGAGGTGCTTATCTTTTTGAATTCTTTCATAATTTGGATGTAGAACGCGTGGTGAAAAGAGGTTCCTGGACTTTTGATCAACATTTACTAATTTTGAAAGAATTGGAGAAGGGGAAGAATCCAGTTACTGTTCCATTAAACTCTGTGGAAATGTGGGTTCAAGCGTATGATATACCGAATGGTTTTATGATTGAGAGAATAGGGGCTGCCATTGGAAATTTTATTGGGCGGTATGTTGAATCAGATCCTTAACTTTTCTGGTTTATGGCGGAATTATATGAGGATCCTTTTTGTTATTGATGTGCGAGTTCCTCTGAAGTGAATAATGAAGGTGAGCAGATCCAATGATTCTGGTGGATGGATTAACTACAAATATGAGAGTTGCCTATGTTTTGTTTCTTTTGTGGCATTATTGGACATTCAGATCGCTTCTATGAAAAATTTTTGGACACATCTCCTGAGAAACTTTTAAAAGCTTATGGTTCTTTTATGTGAGCTTCTTTTCACCGATAGAACAATGTCAGAGAACAGTGGTTACATTCTGAGTTTCCAATAGTGGAAGACAATAGTGAGTCACTGGGTGGTGAGTCAATGGAAATAGATATCGGTAGTGCTGATTTGTCACCTAAAACTGGGGATCGCAGATATGGTCATGGTGATAAGGGTAAGTCAACTATTTTTTTAAAGGAAAGAGATGGAGCTATTAGTGGAGGGGATATGGTTAACTTAGGTTCTAGAGGGAAAATTTCAAATGGTAAAGAAAGTAACGAGGAAGCTGCGGATGTGGTCATTATTTCTAGACCCACTTACCATAATGAAGAGTTGGTTGTTATTGATCCAAAACGACATCGAAATGAGGAGTGTAGTGTTGGGCCAACCAATATTTCTGCTGTCGATCCAAATGTTACTTAAATGGATGCTACCAATCCAAAAAGTGGGGATGAGGTGGGCTCTGGGTTCCAGGCCCGCTAGGAGCAATGAGTTCATGTTTGGAACTGTCGCAGGCTTGGGAACAAGCGAACAGTTCAGGTTTTGAAGGATCTTGTGTCCAGTAAGCAGCCCAGATTTATTTTTCTTATGGAGACAATGGTAACTAGAGATAAGGTGGAGATTGTTCAAAAGGCTTTGGGTTTTGAAGGCCTATTTACTGTTGAGCTTACAGGCCGTGGAGGAGGTTTAGCTCTCTTTTGGAAGGAAAAAGACTCTACCAAGTTGCTTCGTTTTTGTCAGAACCATATTGAAGTTATTGTTCACTTAATGGGTCATTTTGAATGGAGGCTTACGGGCCTTTATGGTTTTCCAGAAAGACATCACCGTAGGGAATCTTGGGATTTTCTTCGCTAGTTAAAGATGATTTCTACTTTGCTGTGGTGTGTGGTTAGTGATTTTAACGACATCCTTTCTCATAATGGAAATGAAGGTCATGTAGCTCATCCCAATTGGTTTATAGATGGTTTTCGTAAATGTATTGAGGATTGCTAGTTGACGGATTTAGGGATGATTGGTCATCGTTTCACTTAGGAGCGAAGTAGGGGAAGTATTGATTGGGTTCAGGAGAGGCTTGACAGGGTTCTGAGTTTTGGAAGTTGGTGTCGCATCTTTAAGTATGTGAAGGTTTATAATCTTGAGGGTAGTTGTTCTGTTCACTCCCTTCTTTTTTTTGCAGTTGAATACTTTGTTATGGCAATATAGAGTTCGAAAATTTAGATTTGAGAATAGTTAGATTACCGAACCTGATTGCAAAGATTTTATCACTCACAGTTGGTTGAAGGGTTGTGGTCTTGGTATTAAGCAGCAAGTTATGATTTGTGGCGAGGAGTTTTTGCTTTGGGAGAATTCTCTGCGTCGTCTTTTTAAGGACCAATTGAATGAGTGTAGATCTCGGATGCAACGTTTTCGGGGACTTTCTGATAATGTTTCTCTCCGTTTATTTAAGAAGGCCAATGTCAAATATCGATGGGTTTTGCTTAATCAAGAAACCTTTTGGAAGCAGAGGGCGAAGCAGCATTGGTTACATGGAGGGGATCAGAACTCAAAATATTTCCATGCTATGGCATCCACTTGCAGGAAACGAAACTTTATTAGCAGACTAAACGAAATTGATTGGGAAAGTGGTTTAGGAGATTTTATTGTTAATTATTTCATTGAACTTTTTTCTTCCTCCGGAAGTGATGGTCAGGCAATTGCGAGTTGTATTAAAACTCATCTTTCGATGGAACAAAAGGATACTTTGTCGCAACCATTTCAAATGGAAGACGTTAAGCAGGCTATTTTTTCCATGCATCCGGATAAGTCACCGGGTCCGAACGGATTAAATCCAGCCTTTTATCAATGATTTTGGAATGTGGTTGGGGATGATATCACACGAGCTTTTCTTGATATTTTGAAGCAGGGGCAGATTCCGCAAGGGATAAATGAGACAACTATTGTGCTTATTCCGAAGAAGAAAATTCCTTCTTTTGTCACTGACCTTTGGCCTGTATCTTTCTGTAATGTGATATATAAGATTGTTTCTAAAATTCTTGCTAATAGAATTAAAATTGTTTTGTTGGATTTGATTTCTGATGTTCAAAGTGCATATGTTCTGGGAAGATTAATTACAGATAATGTGATGGTAGCTTTCAAAGCTATGCACTATTTGAAGAGGAAAACTCAAGGCAAGGAAGGTTGGGTAACTCTTAAGCTTGATATGAGTAAGGCTTATGATAGGGTGGAGTGGAATTTTTTTATGAGTTACGTTGGTTATTGTGGGTTTTGATAATTACTAGGTAAATATGGTGATGTTTTGTATTTCATTAGTCACTTATTCTATTACCCATGGTGGTCAGAAGTTTGGCCCTCTCTATCCAATGAGAGGTCTGAGACAGGGTGACCCATTGTCACCTTATCTTTTTCTTATCTATGTTGAAGGTTTGTCTTTTTCATTAGGGACTTCGGAGGAGAGGAGTTTTATTCATGGTGTAAAGGTTGCTAGAGGTGCTCCTCCTATTTCTCACATTTTTTTCGGAGATGATATCTTATTATTTTTTAAAGCGAGAGAAGTTGAAGCTGAAGTGTTAAAGATATTTTGAAGGAGTATGAAGTTGCCTAGGGACTGGTTATTAATTTTCAAAAATCCTTTGGCACGTTTAATTCTAATTATTCTCATGTTAATGTGAACGTTGTGTGTCAAATCTTAAATATGGACAGGAAAGAGGATTATGGTACCTATAATGGTCTTCCTTCGTATATTGGTCGGAATAAGACTGAGGTATGAAAGAGAATTCAGGGGTGGAAAAGGAAGCTTTTATCTAGAGCTGTTAACGATGTTTTACTCAAAACTATAGCACAAGCAATTCCTAATTATGTTTTGAGTGTTTTTAAGATTCTTATGGAGACTTGTCTAGAGTTGGAGAGAATGATGAATAGTTATTGGTGGGGTTCAAGTGGCCATGATCACTCTGGTATACATTGTATGTCGTGGGACAGACTTTCTCAACGGAAGGATTTTGGTGGAATTGGGTTTCGAAGGGTTCATGAGTTTAATATGGCGCTTCTTGGTAAACAAGCCTGGCAGCTTGTTTAGAAACCAAACTCGCTAGTTGCTCGTATTTATGCAAATTTTTATTATCTAAGAAGTAATTTTTTGGAGGCTACAGCTGGTAATAATCCTTCTTATGTTTGGAAGAGTGTGCTTGCGGCTCAGAAATTGATCTAGAAGAATTGTTATTGGCGGGTGGGAGATGGTAAATGTATTAGAATTTTCCGTGTTGCATGGTTACTTGATCCGTAGAATCCTTATATTGAAATAGAAGCAAATGAGGATTTAGCTGACATTTGTGTTCATAATTTGTTTAAAGTGAATCAAAGGTGCTGGGATGAGGAGGTTATTAATGATATTTTCAATAGTAGAGATGCCAGACTGATTCTGCAAATTTCGTTAAGCTTGTTTGATCAAGTGGATAGCTTTATGTGGATGGGAGATCGAAAAGGCACTTGTACAGTTAAAAGTGCATATCAAAGCTTACTCAGCAACTCTTCACAAGGGAGGGTGATGGTCTCGTGTGGAAAAGGTTATGGAAGGCCAGAGTTCCTCCGAAATTCAAAAATATGATTTGGACAGCTTATTCTAATGTTTTGCCTACTTTATCTAATTTGAGAATCCGTAGTGTTGAGGTTCAAGTTGGTTGCTTCATGTGTAATGGCGAAGATGAATATTTTTTTCATGTGCTCATCAGTTGTCCTTTTACATACCAGTGTTGCCCTGCATCGAGTGTTGGATTCTAACGGACTTCAGGTTCTACAATTTTGGACTAGCTTGGCAATTTTTTTAATTCCACCAGTGTTGAAGATGAATGTCTTGCTCTTGCCGTTCTTTGGAGCATATGGGATTGTAGAAATAAACGAGTTTGGCACAATATTTCTCTTAGTCCAGCTCAAGTTGTGGCCAACGCCAGGAGGATGTTATTGCAGTGGCAAGATGCACAATTTTTGCCAGTTTTGGAGAACAATTCTGCTGCTATTACTCAGATTACTGGATGGCTTCCTCCTATGCTTGACCGGATCAAATGCAATACTGATGCAGCTTTGGATGTCAACCAGGAAAGAGTAGGGGTTGGCTGGGTTTTTTGCGACTCGCATGGCATTTTTGTAGCTGCCAAAGTGAAGTCTTTTATGGGTAGAATCGACTCTCTTCAAGCGGAAGCTCTCAGTTTCAGGGAAGCTCTCAGTTGGGTGAAGAGTAAGGGATGGAAAAATGTAGATTTTGAAACAGATTCTCAATTGTTAGTTCATTCTATTTTTAGCAGAGTTCAGGATTTGTCTATTGTTGGTTCAATCATTATGGATTGCCAACTTCTTTTGCAAGAATTTATTAATTGTTCCTCGCAGTTTATTAGGCGATCAACGAATCAGACAGCTAATTCGCTAGCTAGAGCTGCTGTTTCTATGTCTGATGAGATTGAGTAGTGTCATTCTGCTCCTAGTTTTATTGAGGATGTATTGAGCTTTGATCAGTTGCTTTAATAAAATCCTCTTTTATTAAAAAAAAAATATTAAGAGATTAAAATTAAATAATATGAAAAATATGAATGAAATTTATATTAAAAATGAACAGCTGAAACAAATATAAAAATATTAGGGGGGGGGTAAATAGTTTTTTTTTTTTTTTTTTAAATATACTAAGGTTTATGTAGATGGGGGATGTGAGGAGGATGTTAGTCATAGGATTAAAGCCGGATGGTTGAAGTGGAGACGTGCCACGGGAGTTTTATGTGATCGTAAGATTCCCAATAAATTAAAAGGGAAATTTTACCAGTCTGACCATGCTATATGGTAGTGAGTGTTGGGCACTGAAAGAGTCGTATGCATCTAAGATAAGAGTTGCAGAGATGAGAATGTTAAGGTGGATGAGTGGTCATACTAGACTAGATAAAGTCCGTAATGAAAGTATTAGAGAAAAGGTAGGAGTGGTGCCAATTGAAGATAAGTTGAGAGAAGGGAGATTGAGGTGGTTTGGTCATGTGAAGCGTAGACATACGGAGGCTCCAGTTAGACAAGTAGAACACATTAGGCTAGAGGATAGAAAAAAAAAAGGAGTAGACCTAAATTGACTTGGAGGAGAGTAGTACAGCATGACTTAGAAGCATTACACGTTTCTGAGGATTTAACCCAAAATCGTTCAGAGTGGAAAAAGCGAATCCATATAGCCGACCCCAAATTTTTGGGATAAAGGCTTAGTTGAGTTGAGTTGAGTTGTATACTAAGGTTTATGTATAGGTAAAATTTCAATTTTAAAAATTTTAGAAAGCAAACGTCAAGTTTTTTAAAAAAAAAAATTAAAATTTATAGATAAAATTTTAATTTTAAATACTTTTGGAGGGCTACGCTCCAAGGCACAATGTAGTTCCATCCCTGTGCTTATTTTTTGAGAATAAGTTAATGGAAAATGCCTTCAGTTTATTTTTCTTTAATGCTAAAAAGTCAAATTAAAAATCCTTCAATTGAAGTTATTGACTTGATGCTTCTTCCTAATGCAACAAAGAATCCAGGAAATGTTTAATGGCAGAGAGGAGAATTTAACAGTATTTAACTGGATTCATTTTAAAAATTATAAGGACTTGTTTGAGTGTAATTTTTTTTTAATGTGCCAAAATCACTATTAAACATTAATCGAAGAGCTAAAATAGGCGTTTGGCCTACTAGTTTCCACAAGACTTAAGGCTTATTTTTTAATTTTAAATTGTGTGTAAAAGTTCAATTTGCTCCTTAAATAAACTTGGATCCAATTAAACCCTTTAACTCAAATCTGTATAATTTCTTTTTTCTTTTTTTTTTTTCTTGTCCAACAAACCTAGTAAAATTATAAAATTTTTTCTTGACAAGCTAGTATTAAGCTTCAATGCTCTGAGCTATAGCCATTGCTACTGCAGCATCTCCTAGTGCACCTAAGAATAAAGTTAGAAGAAAAATTTTATTTTATTATTTCTCCTCAAACAATAAAATAAGAAGAATTTGAGCCAAAATAGGAGTTAAAAGGACCTGATTGGAAAGAAATTTTTTTCAAATGTGGAATTGGACTTTCCCACATAATTCAGTTGCAATTCGTATCTACGGGTCATAAATAGATATGTTAACTTATACATAAAATATAAAAATGGCTAACCTAAATAAGACCCATTTAATTAATCTTGTTTAAATAGAATTAGAAAAAAATATTTCATAATTAATTTAATTTTTATTATATTAAAATTTTTAATTTTTAAATAATATAAAAAATAATGGGATTGTCAAAAACTAATTACAATAATTTGGTGTTATGATAATGAGTGATTAAATTTAATTAATTATTAAAAATTAATCTATTTTAAATAAAATAAAAATATCTTAATACCATTCACAATCACTAAAAACATTTAAATCCCAATTAATACCTATGGTAACAAAATCAAAATTTTAAAAATTCATAAGGCTTACTCTACCTAAAGCCTCTTCAATTAAAATAAGGATTGAGCAAGTCTATCACTTCAAAACAGCTTTTCTTATTAGCATGACAGAAAAATAAGCACGGCCAGTCCACTTCAATTTCATAACGACTGATGTAACGTGTTTCTGAGCTGTAAGTATCTAGACAGGTGGAATCAGAAAATTTTTATTGATGTTCAGTCATAATAAATCAATAAAAAAATATATTTAAAAGTATTCAATTTTTTTTAAATAGTATCTCATTCACGTGTCTTTTATTTAGATATTTTTAATATCATGAGCTATCAATTGATAATGTATATATATTTTCTGGTTATTAGTATTATTTGAATTCCTTATTTTAAAGATTTTATAGAAAATAAATGAGAATTTGAGAAAACAAAATTCAATAAGGATATTGATTGAAATAGTTTATAAATTGATGGCAGGTTAATGTGGCGAATCCGCAAGTATACGGGTCGTCTCAAGTAATAAAGTGATGAATCAAGTATCGTTCCCATGAGGATTTGCTATTTGAGTACCAAACTATGAATGAAGCAATTATTTGGGCTAATGATTAATGAATAAATGGTAAATGTAAATGAGCAAGGTAAATTGATTAATCTAATTGAAATGAGTAAAGAGCAAACAAATAAATTCTAGATCTAGTTTGTAATTAAACTAAATTAACAATGGGTAATTCAAATCAAAGTCTAATTATGTAAAAGTGATTCCAGAGTTTGGGGTTTATGCATAAATTAATTGGGATTTGTCTTGGGCATTTCAATTTTTAGGGAAAAATAGAGTTTGAAGGAAATTGATTCTAAATTCCTTTGATATCATTTTCAAGCAAACTAAAGTGTGTTCTAAAATAACCAAACATACTTTCGTATGTTATTTGATTACTTTAAAACCCATTAAGTTTTGTAACCAATTATTAATTCCTCTTAAAATCCTAGTTTATTTCTAAATCTAGGTGATTTTAAGTTCCAATCTTTGATTATCTATCAATGACTTTCACCTTTCGGTTCTTCAATCAAAGATTAACGCAATACCCAATGGGTACCAATATTAGGCAAGTAAATCAAGCACACAAGGAAGGAATCAAAACTCATATTTATGTAAAATAAGGAAATACCCAGTCCAAATTCACAAATTAATCTAAAACATATTTCCCAACTCTGAAATCTAAAGAGTTTACTCACTCATGATGGTATTTACAAGAACGATTGATGGAAAAGTAAAGAAAAACATGATAAGAGGACTAAAATAGAAAAAACCCAGGTAGAAGAACCCAAAACTCTGATTTCTGGAGCTCCAAAACTGGATACAGCAGCTCCTCCCTAGAAAAATGGCGTCTCCTCCTTTCTCTCTCTTAAATTTTCTTTCCTTTTTGTTTTTCTTTTTCCTTTCCTCTTGTGGCAAAAACTAGAAAATGATGAATTTATATCGTTCCAAAAAGTTGCCCTAAAAGTAAATAAGAACCAAGGAGTAGATAAGAAATGAGGTGTAAAATTATCCAAGTCAGCAGCATTATTCACGTTAGGCGACCGCTTAGGGTTGGCTTAACCCTGGCGACTTCTTAGCAAATTTCGGCTTTGGTCGACCGTTCGCTTAAGGTTAGCGGACCTTCAAAGAAATCTCGTGGACTTAGAGTAAAATAGACTTTTCTGCTCATGCTTGACTTGTGCTGTACCTTAAGCACTGCCGCTTTACCCTAAGCAGGATCTTAAGCAAAGTGTCAAGCAAATTTCGGCTAACTTGCTCTTTTAAAACTTGATTTCTTCAACTTTTCTCCATGCTTAAAGAATTCCAAATTTCTTCAAATCACTTCCTAATGCACTCATTGATCCTCGATTTGCCACAAAATCCTATCAAAAATAACAAAATTACAAAAATCAAATATAAAGTATCTAAAGTTAACAAATAAGCTAAAATAAAGCTAAAAACATAAAATATACTAAAATATAAGGGCAAAATGGATGCAAAACTACCCTAAAATGCCTATATGAAATGAGTGTAACAAATTCCCCCAAACTCAAATCTTTGCTTGTCCTTAAGCAAATTAAAAACAATTAATGTAATTTGGGGTACCTTACCTTAAATTTATGAAAATTACTTATCCAAACTCTCAAACTTACTTTTAGCCACCAACAAACCATATACCCACTTTCAAGATGCAAAGAATTCAATCCTTACCAAAGTTATCACCGCTTAGCCTTGGGTCAATTATCCATATCATCAAGCCCAAATCAATCAATCATAAAGAATAATCATGCCTAAATAGACTATAGGGTAATCCATAAACTAGAGTGTCTCAAATAATGATGGAAGTAAATGAATGTATTAGTGATATCACAATCCCATAGGCAATTCTCCTATTCCAATCTCCACTAATGTAGCAAAACACCATCAAAAGATCAAAAGGACTTTCAAGGGTTGTAATGGGGCTAAGAGGGTGATAATGTGGCTAACAAAAAAAGGATAAAGGTAACAAAATATGAGAATAATCAAATTATTAAAAGATCAAGACACAAATTTTTTTTTTTTTGAATCATTTGGGAGAAGGAACTTTACAACTATTCACCAATGACTACATAAATAACATTGACTTTGAATTATAATTGTCCCTTTCAATTCACCCCCAAACTCATTTCTTTGTGTACTTGGGTGGTGAATTACATACCATAATTGAATTTGCTAGTTTTTTTTTTTTTTTTTTTTTTTTTTTTTTTTTACTTTGAATCACTTCTCCCAACTAATTATTATTATTATTATTATTATTATTATTATTATTATTATTATTATTATTATTATAAGTGTATCTATCACTCAAAGAATTATTCTCATGGAGGGTAGGTAAGTGTTTGGGTTTATGACTAGGCATTAATGTGGGTTCCAAAGAAATAAGAGGGATAAATGTAGGCTCAAATTGGTTTCAAGGGGAAATTTTAAAGTGAGGTTGGCTAAGGCTAAAATATGAGTTTAAAATTCAAAGAATGCCTAGATCATTTTTTTTTCAAGTGTATGCTATGATTTCGCCTTGAAAGGATTAGAAAGATTGTTCTAGGATTGGTGAGACATCAATTAGCTACTTCTCACCCTAGAGTTTTCTCTAGGCACTCAAAGTCAATGCAATTGATTGGGTGGCCCTTGGCTAAGAAGATATAAACTAAAGCAAGAATCTAATAACTTTGCACCTATCTAGAACTTTCAATCCATCAAACCCTTCTAAAAGTAAGCTCAATTGCTCTTCAAAGCAACTCTCAATCCTCTAAGGACAAGGTAAAAAATTATTTTTATGATATGCATGATCCTAAAATGAATGCATAAATCAAATTAAAACTAAGTGTAATCTATATGAAAACTATATGCAAATGTATGTATATGAGTATAGACATGTGTGTGGTATATGTATAAGTGTATGGATTATCTATATATGGATGAATGAAATGCAATAAATGAATGAATGAAAATTTTAAAGAATTTTTTTTTTAAATTTTGCAAAAATTTTGCCCTCACCCCCAAACTCAAATGAAATATTATCCTCAATGTCTAAAATGAATGCAAAGATGGGCAAAATTGTGTGAACTAATCAATTAATGAAATATATACAATTGGGGATTAAATCAATATAAGCTCAAGTATTTCAAAATTAGCTCAAAATGATATTAACAATGAAGCTTTAGAGAGAAAAATGTGGAAAGGTATCCCAAATGTATGAATTTACACTGCTTAAGATGTTGCTTAACCTGTTGCGTAGGGTAAAGCGAAAGCATAAGCATTGGCATAAGCACTGGCAACATACCATAAGCATAAATAGTAAAAGGGTAAACTGTTACCTCCAAATGATGTGAAACATATGCGGCTCAAAGAAAATTGTGCAACTCATCAATGTCAGCAAAATTAGGATTGAAGAAAAGATAAAGTGCAAAAATAATGTGCAAGAAGATGAAAAAGTGTAAAGAAATAAGATCTAACAGCTAAATCAAGAATTAAACCAAAAAGCATTCATAGAATAACTATATCCATATCAGAAGATAAAATAAAATAAAGTAAACTAAAGGAAAGAAGTGTAAAGATAATTATAAAAACTAATTACCAAAGTATTACAACTATTACTAAAGTTTGAAAATTAAAATAAACAGATTACAAAATAAACCTAACACAGAAACTGAATTGAAAAACTAAAACTAGTACTAAACTATCGCTCTTGTTCAAGCTCCATCACAAGGCTTTGTTCTCGCATCGAGTCCGCTTGTGTCTTGCAGTTGGTTCATTGTGATCTGAAGCTTCAGAAGCATTTTTCAAATTTTCTATGAGGTCTTTCATTTCTTGAAGCATGTCTTGGCCCCAATGATATAAATTGTTATAAGATTGGGCCAATTTGTTGTAGAGCTCCAACATTTGAAGTTGTTGTCGCTTACATTTCTTTTAAGAGATGAAAATCTCTTTTAAGTTTCTTTTCTAGCAACTTCTTTTGGTTGACCTGCTGCTGACCTATGGTATCAATTTTGACTTCTAAGCTCTTCAAGGTAGCAAGGATATCTGTGGTGTCAGGTGAGGGAACAGATGGTTGGACAGTGAAACTTGCTATTTTGGATTCCAAGGATTTTAAGAGGGACAAAATATCTGCTGAAAACTGCGGGGCAGTGGTTGTTTGGGGTTCTGCTGGTGCAAAGGTAGTTGGGTCTGCAGCACCACTGGCTTCAGGATGCTACCGTAACAGAGCATAGGTATGTCCTACTTTCTCACAAACATCCATGTGTAGCAACATTGTGCTGTCTATATATGATTCACTGGATAATCAAGAGCTTATCTGAGACTAGCATCAAAGCTAATGAATTGGTTATGGCAGTTATATATCCTCCAAAGACTATACTACCTTTGGTATGCTTTGTGACAATTTGGTGCCAATGAGTAGCTAGGAAATGGGCTGTGCTCACTTGTTTTCTCTCCTTCATGCACCACAAGAAAAATAAATCTCCAGCACCCACAATGCTGTTACTGTGTCCCCTTCCTAAAACAGTGTAAGAGATGAATCTATGGAGGTATTTCAACACATGATCAACTATCCTAGAGGCTTTTGCAGTCCTCTGTCTATAATAACCCCCAAAAGGTGCAATGTCTTTCCAGAATTGAACAGGGTCATAGATAGTTTGTTGCCACTCAATATTTTTATAGCCCGAACCCTGAAAACCAAAAATTGCATTCATAGCATCCATGTCTAACTCCCTATCAATGCCAGCACATCGAAAATAGATCACATCCTTATGCTCAGGTACTGTTGGTTTGAAATTCAGCCTTAAGGAACTCAAAAATTCCAAGGTCAAATCCTTGTACACTGGTTCCCTAATCCTAGCAAATTTAGTCCAGTTGACAGCATCTAAATAGGCAAATACAGAGTCATAAATGCCTAATTCTTTTAAAATCTGCTCATCCATATATTTGTTTGCCAAAATAGGTTTAGAAGCTAAACTGTCATAAGCATTTTTCATATCCATGTCTTTAAAAGCCCAAGGTAATGGAGAAAGTACCTCCTCTATATCATTGGCAGATGACGCAGGTGCTGCTGGAGAGTTTAAGGGTGACTGAGATACAGGGGTTTGGACCGCTGGTGGTGGAATTTGCGAGGAGGACCTAGTTCTTTTGCTGACTGGTTCAGAGGAAGGTTGAGGTGGAGAGTTTAAGTCCAAAGGAACAGAGGGCGCTCCTTTTCTTTTTTCGACAGTGGTTTTCTTGGGTCTACCTGCAGCCTTTTTAGTTTTACCTTTAGATTTCGTTTGAGTTGGCGCAGGTTCAGGCATTGGTTCTGGGAACTGAGTTTCGAAAATGGGTGTTTCATTTTGTGGCTCAGTTTGTGGCGAGAGGGGGGTCGGCGGAATGAGAGTTGGTGTTTGGCCTTGGGGTAGTGGTGGTGATTGAGGTGGTGGTGATTGAGGTAGCGGCGGCGTTTGCGGTGGTGGTGATTGAGGTAGCGGCGGACTGGGACTGGGGTTAGGGTTTGTGGGTAGAGAAGATGGAGTACCCATTTTCGATTTGACAGAGTGTCAAAATCTTCTGGGTTTGGGTTTGTGGGTGGACCACATCTTGGTTCTCACCATTTAATGAAGAGAATAAACTCTTCAGCTTCCCTAAAAATGCTAGAAAAAATGGTGTGGGAAGGGAGTCGGTAGAATGAAAGTTATGGTTTATCGGGAGTTTGGGCGAGGGCTTCATAAAAATGGCGAAAGTTTTGGGCTTTTTAAAATGTGGGACAGACATCTGATAATTTGGGCCATGCTTGGGGTTAAGCATGGGGTTAAGCATAGGGTTAAGCATAATTTGCATAGGACTCTGCTTAATAAGCAACATCATCAGCAAGTTTCGACAGGTTTTGGGAAAAATTGTGATTTTACTCACCAAAAACAGTCCAAATGCTATGGAATGCTATCATGAACCTCAGCAATTACCAAATACACATTAATACCACAAAATTGAAAAATTTAAGCTCATTATCTCTCATAAACTTAGCAAGCATTGTAAATGTTCATTTAGCTTTTTGCAAGCATAGTTCAAAGTAGGCACCAATTGTGATTACCTTTTTGCAAACTTAATGAAATGGTCTCATTCCTAAACTTATACCAAAAGCAAATTTTCAGCAGCATTTGAGACAAGTTTTAGACATTCAAAAATTGCAGAAAAGGCATAGAAATTTACTTTTTAAGCAGCATGAACAGTAGCATGAACAGTAACAAAAATCTGCAGACTGCAAAAACTAGCAGCAATTCAAACAAAAACATGTAAATTTCTAACAGGTTACAAAACTATATATACACTAAAAGGTAAAACTTAACAAACACTATTTTTGCACTTTAATAAAGCTCACATCAGTCCTAAATATCAAAATTGATCCTCATTCAAGTTGTATTTCACAGAATTTACACAAGACACAAAATTAAACATGTGCTATCAAGTAGATTGCAATATCAACAATTTAGCACAAGTTTAAAGGTGTTACTATTCACAGGTACTGGATAAAGTGCAGAATTTTGCTTTATACTTGCTCCCTTTCAATTCTTTCTTTTTGCTACATATGTTAATTTGCCCAATCTTCATGAATGACCTACAAAAGATAAACAAATGTCACTTTTGAGTTTAATGAGGGTAAAAACTAAAAATGAAATGAAATGGAGAATTAATAAACTATAAAAGGATACGCTTGGGTTGCCTCCCAAGAAGCGCTTGTTTAAGGTCTTAAGCTTGACCTTCCACTCCAAATCACCTAAATATCCCTGATTGGAGAACCAAGCCATGAAACCTCTACAACCTTTTGTGTGGGTTCTCCAACAATATAATGCTTTAATCTCTGCCCATTAACTTTGAAAGTCCCTGAGGTTTCATTGCCTATCTCAACAGCTCCATAGGGGTATACCTTTATAACAGTGTAAGGCCCTGACCATCTTGACTTTAATTTTCCGGGAAATAACCTTAACCTAGAATTATATATGAGAACAACATCCCATTCCTGAAATTCTTTCCTCCTAATATGTTTATCATGCCATCTCTTAGTTCTTTCCTTGTAAAGCTTGGCATTTTCATAAGCATCCAATCTAAGTTCCTCAAGTTCATTTAGTTGCAGCATTCTTTTTTCTCCTGCAGTTTTTAAGTCAAAATTCAGTGTCCTTATGGCCCAATATGCTCTATGCTCCAACTCCAAAGGTAAATGACAAGCTTTCCCATAAACCAATCTAAATGGGGTAGTACTAATAGGAGTTTTAAAAGCTGTTCTATAGGCCCAAAGAGCATCATCTAACTTTAGTGACCAATCTCTCCTTGAACTATTCACTGTTTTCTCAAGAATTCTTTTCAACTCTCTATTTGAGATCTCCACTTGACCACTAGTTTGTGGATGGTAGGGTGTTGCAACCTTATGCTTTACTCCGTATTTTTGTAATAATCTTTCAAATTGATAGTTGCAAAAATGAGAACCTCCATCACTTATAATGGCACGTGGAGTTCCAAATCTTGTAAAAATGAACTTTTTAAGGAATTTAATCACAACTCTAACATCATTAGTTGGAGATGGTATAGCTTCAACCCATTTGCTCACATAATCTACTCCAACTAAAATGTATTTGTGTCCAAAGGATGATGGAAAAGGTCCCATGAAATCAATGCCCCACACATCAAATAGTTCCACTTCAATATATTTTGGAGGGGCATTTCATCTCTCTTCGAGATATTACCCATCCTTTGACACCTATCACATGCATTTACAAACTTTCTCACATCTTTAAACATGTGTGGCCAAAAGAACCCTGCTTGAAGAACTTTTTCTGCAGTCTTTGTCACACTCATATGACCCCCATAAAGTGAAGAATGGCAGTCTTTGATAACATTTCCTATCTCCTCATCAGCTAAACATCTTCTAATCAACCCATCTCCACATCTCTTGAACAAAAATGGCTCTTCCCAATCATAATCCTTCACATCAAAAAGAAATTTCTTCTTTTGCTGCCATGTTAAGTCAGGTGGAAGGATTCCACACAGTAGATAGTTCACAAAATCTGCATACCAAGGGGTTTTTGCATTCATGATTACTAACAGTTGCTCATCAGGAAAATAATCATCTATTGGGGGCTCTTTTCCCAAATTATCTCCTTGTTCTTGCCTCAATCTAGACAGATGATCTGCTACCACATTTTCTACTCCTTTCTTGTCTTTAATTTCCAAGTCAAACTCTTGAAGGAGTAGCACCCACCTTATCAATCTAGGTTTGGCCTCTTTTTTCTGAAGGAGATACTTGATAGCTGCATGATCCGTGTACACTATTACCTTAGACCCCACAAGATAGGACCTGAATTTATCTACTGCAAATACCACTGCCAAAAACTCTTTCTCTGTAGTAGAGTAATTTATTTGAGCATCATCTAAGGTTCTACTTGCATAGTATATTGCATACACCTTCTTATATCTCCTTTGTCCCAAAACAGCCCTAATGGCATAATCGCTAGCATCGCACCTTAACTCAAAAGGTAATGACCAATCGGGAGGCTGCATAATAGGAGCAGATATCAAAGCTTCCTTTATCCTGCAAAAAGCGTTCATACAATTAGTATCAAAATAGAATTCCACATCTTTACTCAATAAATTGGTAAGAGGTTTAGAAATCTTAGAGAAATCCTTGATGAATCTCCTGTAAAATCCAGCATGCCCCAAGAAACTCCTCACTCCCTTCACGGATGTTGGGGGTGGCATTTTCTCAATAATTTCTACCTTTGCTTTATCCACCTCAATACCCCTGTTTGACACAAGATGTCACAAAACAATCCCTTCTTGTACCATAAAATGGCACTTTTCCCAATTCAAAACTAAATTGAACTCTTCACATCTCTGTACTCTGTAAAACCTTAGATAAGTTAGATAAGCATTCATCGAAAGATTTACTATACACAGAAAAATCATCCATGAACACTTCCATAATACCCTCAATCATGTCAGAAAATATGGACATCATACATCTTTGAAATGTAGCAGGGGCATTACATAGTCCAAATGGCATCCTTCGATATGCAAAGGTACCATAAGGACATGTGAAGGTAGTTTTATCCTGATCATCTGGGTGAATAGGGATCTGAAAGAACCCTGAATAGCCATCCAAATAGCAAAAATAAGAATGATGAGCTAGTCTCTCAAGCATTTGATCTATAAATGGTAATGGAAAATGGCCATTTCTAGTTGCATTATTCAATTTCCTATAGTCTATACACATTCTCCATCCAGTTACAGTCCTTGTAGGTATTAGTTCATCATTTTCATTTTTCACTACTGTGATGCCCCCTTTCTTGGGTACAACATGAACTGGACTTACCCAATTGCTGTCAGAAACAGGGTAAATGATACCTGCATCAAGCAATTTCAAGATTTCCTTTTTCACAACCTCTTTCATATTTGGATTCAATCTCCTCTGTGACTCTCGAGAGGCTTTATGATTATTTTCCAACAAAATTCTATGCATGCACACAGAAGGATGTATTCCTTTAATATCATCAATGGTATAACCAATTATCCTTCTATGCTTTCTAAGAACTCTTAATAATTTTTCAACTTCACAATCATTCAATTTAGCACTAACAATTACAGGATATGTAGAATTTTGACCTAGAAAAGCATACCTGAGATTTGTTGGAAGAGGTTTCAACTCTACATTCGGTGCTTCACTTTTTTCAAGCTTTGATGAAGTTGTATCTTGCTTCAAATCCCCAATCTTTTCAATATCAGCCATAGGCAAAGGTGGATTTCCTTCCAAAATTGTAGCATATTCTGCAGCTTCTTCAATCTCATCCCCTTTTTTGATGTTATGAACTAAACAAGCTTCTAAGGGATCTTTAGGATGTTGCTTTTTAAGCACTTCTCTGACCTCTTCATCTATCACATCAATTCTCAAGCATGAATTTGAATCATCTTTCTTTTTCATTGCTTGAAACAAATTAAATTCAACTTTCTCTTCCCCAACTTCTAATGTAAGCCTCCCATTTTTAACATCAATCACAGCTCCAGCAGTAGCAAGGAAAGGTCTACCAAGAATAATAGGAATGTGTACATCCTCCTCCATCTCCAATGCCACAAAATCCACTGGTATGAAAAATTTTCCAACTTTCAGAGGAACATTCTCAATTACCCCAATTGGAAATTTAATAGACCTATCTGCTAACTGTAGTGAAATGGTAGTAGGCTTCATTTCTCCAATCTTCACTTTCTCATAGATAGACAATGGCATTAGACTAACACTGGCTCCAAGATCACATAAAGCCTTATCTATACCGATATCCCCAATGTGACATGGTATAGAAAAGCTTCCAGGATCTTTTAGTTTGGGTGGAAGCTTATTTTGCAAAATAGCACTGCTTTCTTCTGTGAGAGCTACGGTCTCAAATTCCTCTAATTTCTTCTTGTTAGATAAAATTTCCTTCAAAAATTTAGCATATGAAGGCATTTGTGCTAAGGCATCAGTGAAAGGAATAGTCACATGCAAAGACTTCAATACTTGTAAAAACTTTCCAAATTGTTTATCCAATTTTGCTTTCTGGAACCTTTGTGGGAATGGTAAAGGTGGCATGTAGGCTTTAGGTGCAACATATTTAGGTTCTTCCTCTTTGCTTTCCCTCTCCTTACTTCCCTTTTCTTCCACTGAATTTTCTTTCTCAGCTTCAATTCTAACTTCAGCTTCAGTTTGTTCATCTCCTTCTCTGTTTTCTCTTCTTTAATTTTCTCTTCAATCTTTTTATCTCCATTCTCTAATATTTTTCCACTCCTCAATGTAATAGCCTTGCAATGCTCCCTTGAATTTTCTGGCTGGCTAGGGAGCTTCCCAAATGCTTTGTTATTTGAAGAGTTAGCTTGTTGAGCTATTTGATTCTCTAACATCTTGTTGTGTGTTGCCATTTAATCCACTTTAGATGCTAATTGAGAAATCATTTCTTGTTGACTTTGATGGCTCACAAGTAGAGTCTCAATCATAGCTTCTAATCTAGCTGTCTTGTCTGGTTGTGCTTGTTGTGGTAGAGGTGGAGCAGGTGCATTTTGAAGTTTAGAAATTCCAGGTGGAGGACCTCTATTCTGCTAAAAATTCTGATGTTGTTGATACCCAGAAGGTTGCTGAAAATTTTGATTTTGTCCTTTTCTACCTCCCCAAGAGAAATTGTGATGGTTTCTCCATGCTGGATCATAAGTTGCAGAAAATGAGTTACCACCTGGTCTTTGATTATAGTTCCCCACATAATTCACTTGCTCACTTGAAAAATCTTGATTAAGTGCAAAAAAATCTGCTGCACAATTGACATTTGCAGCTCCAACTTCTACTGAATTACTAGAACCTCCAGCTGAAGAATCTACTTTCATGCTTAGCTTGTCCATCTTCCTTGTCAAAGCATCAAACTTAGCATTAATCATATTCATGGCATCAAGCTCAAACATACCAGCTGGTTTCTTGATCTCATTCCTCTCACAACTCCATTGGTAGTTGTTATAAGCAATTTTTTGAAGAGCAGAAAAAGCTTCTTCTTGATTTTCCATAAGATCACCTCCCGAAGATGCATCAATTGTACTTCTAATAGCTGATGAAACTCCATTGTAAAAGTGTTGAACAAGCATCCACTTAGGAATCCCATGATGTGGACATCTCCTTTGCAAATCCTTGTACCTCTCCCATGCTTCATACAAGCTCTCATCATCTCTAGGTTTGAAAGAAGTCAGCTCATTTCTTAGTTTAGCTGTCTTGCTTGGTGGAAAATATTGAGCTAAAAATGCTTGAGAAAGTTCTTCCCATGTTGTGATAGAACCCGGTGGTAAAGAATGTAACCACTCTCTAGCTCGGTCCTTAAGAGAAAAAGGAAATAATCTGAGTCAAATTGCATCATCAAAAACTCCATTTATTTTCAACATATCACTGATCTCCAGAAAGTGTGCTAGATGCACATGTGGACTTTCACTTGGATTTCCTCCAAATTGTGATTGTTGTACCATTTGACAGAGTGCAGGCTTCAGTTCAAAATTATTAGCTTCTACTCTTGGTCTTGTGATACTTGGTATGAAATCCCCAATGTTAGGATAGGCATGATCCTTCACAGAGCGGTTGTTATTGTTGTTGGCCATTTCTTCTTGTAATTGCTCTTGCTCTTGTGCTCTTTCTTGTTGTTGTTGAGCTTTAATTTCAGCTTTTCTCCTCTTAGATTCTGCTCTTAAAGCCTTCGTTGTCTTTTCTATTTCTGGATCAAAGAATAAATTGATTTCTTCACTTTTTGTCCTTCTCATAAAATAAAGCATCTGAAAAACAAAATAAACAAATCCTCAAAGTAAAATGGTAAAAAAGAAAATAAAATAAAGTGCCCAAATTAACCAAACAAACAATTGTTCAATATCAAACAAAAATCAAATCCCCGGCAATGGCGCCAAAAACTTGATGTGGTGAATCCACAAGTATACGGGTTGTCTCAAGTAATAAAGTGATAAATCAAGTATCGTTCCCACGAGGATTTGCTGTTTGAGTACCAAACTATGAATGAAGCGATTATTTGAGCTAATGATTAATGAATAAATGGTAAATGTAAATGAGCAAGGTAAATTGATTAATCTAATTGAAATGAGTAAAGAGCAAACAAATAAATTCTAGATCTAGTTTGTAATTAAACTAAATTAACAATGGGTAATTCAAATCAAAGTCTAATTATGTTAAAAGTGATTCCAGAGTTGGGGATTTATACATAAATTAATTGGGATTTGTCTTGGGAATTCCAATTTTTAGGGAAAATTGAGTTTGAAGGAAATTGATTCTAAATTCCTTTGATATCTTTTTCAAGCAAACCAAAGTGTATTCTAAAATAACCAAACCTACTTTCGTATGTTATTTGATTACTTTAAAACCCATTAAGTTTTGTAACCAATTATTAATTCCTCTTAAAATCCTAGTTTATTTCTAAATCTAGGTGATTTTAAGTTTCAATCCTTGATTATCTATCAATGACTTTCACCTTTCGGTCCTTCAATCAAAGATTAACACAATACCCAATGGGTACCAACATTAGGCAAGTAAATCAAGCACACAAGGAAGGAATCAAAACTCATATTTATGTAAAATAAGGAAATACCCAGTCTAAATTCACAAATTAATCTAAAACATATTTCCCAACTCTGAAATCTAAAGAGTTTACTCACTCATGATGGTATTTACAAGAATGATTGATGGAAAAGTAAAGAAAAACATGATAAGAGGACTAAAATAGAAAAAACCCAGGTAGAAGAACCGAAAACTCTAGTTTACGAGCTCCAAAAGCTGATACTGACTCCTCCCGGAAAAATGGCGTCTCCTCCTCTCTCGCTCTTAAATTTTCTTTCCTTTTTGTTTTTCTTTTTCCTTTCCTCTTGTGGCAAAAACTAGGAAATGATGAATTTATATCGTTCCAAAAAGTTGCCTTAAAAGTAAATAAGAGCCAAGGAGTGGATAAGAAATGAGGTGTAAAATTATCCAAGTCAGCATCATTATTCACGTTATGGGCAGTCTGCTTAGGGTTCGGCTTAACCCTAAGCAGCTTCTTAGCAAATTTCGACTTCAGTGTGCATGTCGCTTAAGGTTAAGCGGACCTTCAGAAACTCAGCAGACTTAGAGTAAAATAGACTTTTCTGCTCATGCTTGACTTGTGCGGCACCTTAAGCACTGCCGCTTTACCCTAAGCAGGATCTTAAGCAAAGTGTCAAGCAAATTTCGGCTAATTTGCTCTTTCAAAGCTTGATTTCTTCAACTTTTCTTCATGCTTAAAGAATTCCAAATATCTTCAAATCACTTCCTAATGCACTCATTGATCCTCGATTTGCCACAAAATCCTATAAAAAATAACAAAATTACAAAATCAAATATATAGTATCTAAAGTTAACAAATAAGCTAAAATAAAGCTAAAAACATAAAATATACTAAAATATAAGGGCAAAATGGATGCAAAACTACCCTAAAATGCCTATATGAAATGAGTGTAACATAGGTTTTTAGAGTTAGGGTTGGATTCATAATAATCCCTAAATTTTTGTGTGGCAAGTATAAATGTAATTACCTCTTTTTAAGTTATTAGTGAAAATTCACCTAATCCCTTCAACCCATTCTTGCACGTGCTTAGATAAAAACTCAATTTTTTTTATTGGTTAAATTTTGATAACTGTCTCTGAACTTATCTAATTGTAATATTACAGTCCCTTAACTTAAAAATATAATATAAAACCCCATCAACTTTTAAATTTTGCACAGTAAAATTCCTCTAACATCCAATTACTGATTTTTCAGTTATACCCTGACCTGGACAGTTCCAACATAGAACTTAGTTTGTATTTCTCTTTTCTCTCTTAAACTATGTGTAAATTGAATCATTCTTCTCTTTATAGATAGAATAATTTTTCATGCGTAAAGAGAATAATTTTACACTTGACATAAGAAAGGAGAGAGAAATGTTAACTAAGCACCATGCAAGAGCTATTCACATCGGTTTCTAATTGAAAAATCATTAATTGAAAGTAAGAGAGATTTTATTGTGTAAAAATTGAAAGTTTAACGAATTTTATGTTACATTTTAAATTTGATGGACTGTAGTGTTACAACTATATAAGTTCAGGGACAGTTGTTAAAATTTATCATTTTTTTTATTTACCAAGTATCTTTTATATTCATTTTAGAGATTTACAAAAAATTAAACTTATAGATATTCGTGATTGTTCTTTTCAAAAATGCATTTTTTAATGATGAAATGTAAATTCTTTTTGTAGAAGAGAAATGGACCATATTACTGCACTCAACACTTGTTCATACAAAAACTCAACTTTTTTTTTTTATGCTCTAATTATAGTTTGGAATAAGAAAAAGATGTTCTTGTTCTTTGGGATCCTATGACTGTTTCACAGACACACATATATATTGACATCATGTAACTTTAACTTTAGGGATAATTTTAGTATCATTAAATTTAAAAAAAAAAATTATGTGTTTCACTAAGATATTTTATATAACCACAATGATCATTGAGGCAAGGCAATATGCAATATAAAGATGACTATTTGAGAAAGATGGTGTAAGCTAAAGCCTTATCATTTAGGTATTTAAATAGTTTGACTAGCATTTTTTTATATGTGTTTTATGTTGTCTTTATTTGTTGTATGTATGTCTGATTTAATTTTTTTTATATGTAATTTAAAAAAATTTCTATATTAATAAACTAATAAATCTTAAAATTAATAAAAATTTCCATTAAAACAAATATAAAAATATAATAAAAATAAAAAAAACTAAAAAAGGGTCTAAATCAAAATTATGAAAACATGTAAATGACACATTCATTATATTCTAATTAACATTTATTTAACTCAATTATCACAATAATTAGGGTTTAAATAGATTTAGGATAAAATTAGTATAATATAAATATTTCATAATTAATTTAATTTTTTATTATATTAAAAAAATAATATTATAAATAATATAAAAATAATAATAGGATTGATAAAAATAATTACAATAATTTGGTATTATAATAATAAATAACTAAATTTAATTAGTTATTGAAATTCATATATTTTAAATAAAATAAAAATATCATAAAACTAAAAAAATAAAAGTAAAGAAACTTAAACTAATAGGTTTAGGAGAGCTGTATTCACTTTAATTAAAGTTGGTTTATATTCTTTTAATAAAAATGATTGATTTCTCAAATACAGGCCATTCTTAATCACTAAAAAACATTTAAAATCCAATTAATACCTATGGTAAGAAAATCAAAATTTTAAAATTTCATGAGGCTTTATTCTGCCTAAAACATTCGATGGTCATTAATATTTCGATTAAAATAGGGATTGAGAGCAACTCCATCACTTCAAAACAGCTTTTCTCATTAGCATGACAGAAAAAAGTAAAAGAAAACGGGTGAATCACAATACTAATTAATACCTACTTATTTTTTTTATATTATTATCAATAAAAATATAATATTTTCTTGATAATTTAAAAGTTAAAATGTAAATGAATTTTAAATTTTAGAAATTAAAATATAAGAGTAATTTAGAATTTGATGACCAAGACTTTTGTCCACTATGTTGTTTTACATATCGTTTAACAATAATTTTTAAGGTAGTATTTAATATTTTGATCTTATCTTTTTTATTTGTACTACTTAGTGATATAATGTTTATACTAATATTTAAAAATTGAGAGAGTAGTTTATTAAAAATTATCCCTAGTAGCTTTTAGAAATTGATGGAGTATTTTGATTAGGGTTGATAAGATTATATCACTATTTTTACATTTAATAATAATAATTTTTATCAAAAATTTTTAATTTAAAAATTATATAAATAATTAATTACTAATAATTAATAATTAATAATTAATAATTAATAAAATAATTAATAATTATTAAAATAATTGATAATTATTAAAATAATTAATATTACGAAACTAAGCTTAATTATTTACCCTGAGATGTCGTAATCATTGCAAGCATTATTTTACGTTAAAGGCAGATATAAAATATAAGGGTGTGGCCGATAAGTTGTTTGGTTCATTTATGGAATTGCAATTTTGTTTATGAATGACAATTGGCTCTTCTATTCTTGTTTTATAGGAATTTTGGAGTTTAGTGGAGAAATTATTAGGTGTACTTAGTGTATATATATTATCTCTCATAATCATGTGAGATTCATTTTTCATATTGTAGTAATGACTCACTTTTCTTTGAGAGAGTAAATACTATTTTTTAGTGCACGGAGTGTATCTAATAATTAGCCCTAAAAGTAGGGCTGGGCAGGGGCGGACTTTTACACAAAGATTTTTTATTTTTTTTAATTTTTTATTTTAATTTATTATTATATAATATAAATTTATTTATTAAAAAATTAATTATGATTAGAAATATAAGTTTTAAATATAATTTTAATAATATATTTATATTTTTTATTAGCATTATAATATTTAATTATATATATAAATAAATTATTTATTAATAAAAAATAAAAAATATATTATTATGTAAAGCGAGTTACAAAAATTTGAGATTAGAAGACTTTCTTTGCATGATATCAAAGTCGGAGAAGATTGATCTAATGCGGAAATTTAAACGTAATTAGTGACAACCCTTCTGTTTCACTATATATATATATATATATATATATATATATATATATGATTATTTATTCCTTCAATTATATTAAAATTAATTATTTAATTCTCATATTTTAAAATATATAATTTAATCCTTCATATTTAATTATATCAACTATTTAATTACCTGTCCGTTTTTATCAATTTATTTACTTTTAATTAAGTATTTAAAAAGTGATCAATAAGAAATAAAAATATCAATAATAATAATAAAAATTTAGAGATGAAAATGTTTATAATGGCAAAATCTTAGAGACCAAAACGTTTATAATTAAAAACAAAAGTTAAGAAACACAGATGGAATGTTGAAAGTGTACAACGAAATTAAAAGTTAAAGGCTAACTCATATATTTTTCAAAATATGAAAATTAAGTCATTAATTTTATTATAATATAGATTAAATAATAATTAAAAGAAATTAAAGTATAATAGTTTTGTATATCTAAAAAAAATGTATAATTAAATGTTTCTGTTGTAGTAAAGAAGTTAGGTGGAAATCTTAATTTCTCAAACGTCCATTCTGTCGTTAAATAATTTTTAAAGCATAAAATACAATTATCTTTTATCTGTTGTCATTTTTTCAAAAATTCTTAATTTAATTATTTTTAATAATTTATCATGTTTTTCATGTATTCAAATTTTTAAATTTTTTAGTATTTTGAGAGGAAGGAAATATTTTTTAAAGTATTTAGAGATTTTAAAGAGAAAATCTTGTTAACCTATTAACTTAATGGGTGAGAAAATGAAAATTTTTAAAATTTTTTAAAAATTTCTAAAAATTATATTTTAAAAAAAATATTTATCTTTCCAAATACAATTAGAAGTTTTTTAAATCTTGAAATCCTTCAATTACACTTATTATTATAATATTAGTCCATACAAAATTTTAAAAATTAAAATATATAATATTTTAATCAAAAGAAAGACAAAGCATAATAGAATTAAAAGATTGAGAATTAATAAATTTAAATTAAAAAGTGAATCTAAATACATGTTTGACACAAGATCATAGATTTTAAATTATTTCCCAAAAGAAAGAAAAAATGAGCACACAGCCACACACTTTAAAAATCTGATTGGAGCTGAAATATAAAATATGATAAACTTTTAACAAAACTAGCTAATTAAGCTTAATAACTTGAGATATGGGCAATGAAAGAATCTATCTCCATGCGAGAAGCTCCACCTTCAGCCATTGATAGCCGGACAGAGTCACCCAGTTCTGCTGCTCTCTTTTTCATTCCATCTCCTTCGTCTGAAGCCATTAGCCTCTTTACAGAACTTTCAACCATCTTTGCTGTGACAATCTCATCTCTGCGCGCCCATTCCTTAACAGTAACACCAATCTTAAGCAACTCTGTTATTAGGACTGCGTTTCTTGGTTGATCTGAATGCATTGGCCAAGCTGCAATTGGCACTCCCGTGGTGATGCTTTCCATGCAAGAATTCCACCCACAGTGACTCATAAAACCTCCTGTTGCTGGGTGGGATAAAATCTCCAGTTGGGGCACCCAATCTCTCGCCACCAATCCCACGCCATCCACTGAATTCTCATACCCCATTGGGAGCTCAGCTTTTCTTTCATTTTCTCCTTTGAAAACATCTCCTTTATCAGCATCTCTCAGTACCCAAATGAACTTTTGGCCACTTTGCTTCAACCCAATTGCTAGCTGCTCGATTTGTTCGTTGTTCATGGCTGTTGTAGTACCAAAAGACACGTAAATCACTGAGTTTCTTGCTTGTTTATCCAGCCATTCCAAGCAAAAATGTTTTCCATCTGAGCCTTTTCTCTCTGCAGGTATAATTACTGGATTAAAAGGCCCTAAAGCCCAATGCTTCTTCTTAGTACTTCCCTCTGTTGTTTCATTCTGTTCTTTCTCGACCAAGTCCATGAAAGCACCTTCTATCAATCTGCATGTGTTGTATACACGCCCTGAATCGAGCTTATAGAACTGATATTGAGAATCAATAAAATCAGAGAACTCATCAGTGAAGCACCCTTCAAGAGTGGGAATTTCTTCTGGGATCACCCCATTTTCATGAATATTATGTCTCCCCATTCTTTCCCGTTGATACAAGCACATGGTAAAAGCAGATACGCTATGGAAATTGTAGGACTCTGCGTTGGAAATTAATTGAACTTCTTGAATCACAGACGCCATGAGAGAATCATGGATAACTATAACTTTTCTTGCTTTGCTCGAAAGTGAACGCAGAAGCACAGACACAGGCTCTCGAAGATGAGATGAGGCATGTTTGAAAGCAGGTATCAAATGAGCAGGGAACTTGTTCTTGGCATTTGGGTTGGGAGTAGGGCAAGCAAAAGGAGGGATTTCAAAGTCATGGAAATGGATATTAGCGATGGCGCGTACATCCCACCCATTAACGCGTAGCTTGGCCTGGCGGTTGTGGGTGGTGGTGCCGACGAGGTGGACCGCTATGCTATAAGACTGGATGAGCCTGGAGAGTTCGAGGAGCTGGTTGAGGTGACCTTGTGCTGGTAGAGGCACCATAACCACAACTACTTGTGATTGTTTTGGGCCATCTTGGCCATTAAGAGCATGGACTCGTTGGTTTTGGTGGTTAGCCATATGGTGATATTTGGAGAATTGGGTTTTAGGATATATAGGTTAATTATGTGTTTTCTATGAAGTTGGATTCTGGTTTTTTCTTGGTTGTTTTGGGAACCTTTTTATAAGGGGATATGATATAATTCTCTAATCTATATAATATTGGACAATAATAGTAATTTAATTTATTTAGTGATATTAAAATTGAGAGTTGAGAAATAATAATAATAATAATAATAATAATAATAATAATAATATATTCTTGTCTAAACTCAGTTAACCATGAATTCAAAATACAAATATATAAAATTTATGTATTTAATATGTGAATCTCTTCATTTATTTTATGTGTTAGGCAAAAAAATTATACAATAAAACTGCTATACAGATAATGATTTCATTATAACCATTGATTATAGTGGATTTCATATGTGTCCTATGTGAGTCCTATTATAATAAATGATTATAACTAGATACAAGAGTTGCCTCAAATAAAATTCTCCTGTAGACTAGGTAAGAATAATACTATTATCTAAATCACTGTTTATGGTAAACTAGGACTTTATACCACAATAATTTTTAAGGTAGTGTTTAGCGTTTTAATCAGAGTCAAAACATTACTTCTCTTATTTATACTGATCAATGACATAATATTTATACTAGTTTTTAGAGATTAAAAAAGTGATTAATGAATCTATCTCTCCTAGATTTTAGAGGTTAGGAGAGCATTTTAACTTAGATCAATAAGATTTTATTACTATTTTATATTTAAAATCTAATCTAATAATTATTTTTACTAATCACTTCTAATTTAATAATTATATAAATAATTAATTAATAATAATTAATATTTAATAATTAACAACTAAAAAAATAACTAATAACTATTACAATAATTAACATTACCGTATTCGTCCTAAAAGTTAATTGCGGTCCACGGTGATGTTGGCCTAAGTGATACGCTAGCTAACAATTAAATTTGGCTGGCTTAATTGTAAAAAAGTCACCATTGTTGCTTGTTTGATTATTCAAACTGAGCTAGGATTTCACTTCTGGCGATTAGCACATGTTTGAAGAGACTTTTTTTTTTTTTTTTAACAATTAATGAGTTTTAATTTAATAATATTAAATTTAAATTAATTAATTATATAACTAAAAAAAAACGTTTTTTTTAATTGATAGGTCACTTTTTTCCATCGATCTAAGATTCCTAGTCACAAGTACCCCAACATATATGAATCTTTGTAGCAAAATAATTTATTTTTCCATTTTCAGTTAAAAAAACACTGGATATTAAGTAGGTAGACGTGATAAATAATTGGTTTGGATTATACGGATTGGAATCATCTTGATTTTTGTTATTTTTGATTTGGGGCTATTTTATTTTATTTTATTTTATAAGTTTGAATGTTATTTTATATTGCAAGTTGTTTTAAATTAATTTTTAATTTAAAAATAAATTTTATTATTTTTTTTCTAAGTTTGAATGTTATTTTATATTGCTAGTTGTTTTAAATTAATTTTTAATTTAAAAATAAATTTTATTCATTTTTTTTTTCTAATTAACCTAGGTTTTGTGTTACAAGAGGTGAGTAACTCTAACCCTAATAAATAAATGTAAGTCTTTAAATGTAATTCATGATCATCCACATGCATCACTTCATTGTTTATTAGGGTGTATGTATCTAGAACGCGAATATGGTGTATTTTGCATAACTGTTGTTGATGCATGATGGAATTTGGATGACCAACTAGTTTCCCCTATGTTACGTATATATTATGTTTATGATGTGATCATGCATGATTTGTGGGGGTAAGATCAGGTGAGGCCTAATAAGCTCATAGCATGCTACTTTTAAGTGAAAGTCTTGAGGAGCCTCTGTATGAGAGAGGCACATTAGATCTTTTAAGCAGAAGTCCTGTGGAGCCTCTGTATAGGTTGGACATATTGGATCTGGAAAATCACTAGTGACAAATTCATTTTATGTAGATTGTTTATAATGTGAAAACTCATTTGGATGATGCATTGCATATGTATAAAATGATAAATTTAATTGATTTGACTTACTGAGTTTGTGTAAGCTTATCTCTTTCTCCTAACCACAGATGCAGGAGTGCAGGAATAGAAAATTTCTTGGAGATTGAGCAACAGGGTAGCTGTAGAATTTTCTATGTATGTTGTATGTTTAGTTGGACATGTAAACTGTAAAGAGATAGTTACTGTGCTGGTATTCAGGATTTTTCATAAATGTTTTAAAGAGATAGTTGTAGATAGCGTCGGTAATGGCTCCCGATTTGGGTCGTTACGCCAATTGTCTATATGGAAAGGAATAAAGAAAATAATAAAATTAATTAATTAATAGTAAGAAAGAGTTTTTTTTTTTTTAATAATATGAAACAATTTAGTGTAACTCACTTATAAAAAACTAGACATTTAAATTTAAATTTAACATTCTTAAAGAAAAACTAATTTAACATAAAATAAAAAAAAATTTTTAATGAGTTAAATTATGTAAAGTTTTTTTTTCTATAATTGGCTTCGACTAAAATTCAAGTTCGAGATTTTACTGTTTTAGAAACGACTCTAGTATTACTGAGTTAAAACTCACAAGTAAGGAAAAATCATTATTTAATATAAAATAAGAAAACAAAAGTCTTACAATGCTTAACCGATTAGGAAGTACCATATATAAGGAAATTAAATTTGTATTATGCTATATTTGGATTGAGGAATTTAACCCTATAAATTTGAATTTTAAGTAAATATATTATTTAGATATTCTAAATGAAATTAATTTGAATTTGATCTAAATCTCATAAATTTATGATAAGTTTAAAAACTAAAAATTTAAAACATCTACTTCTACCTTGTTATTTCAAATCCATCTTACTACAATTAAATGTATAAGCTCTACATGATATCACAACTTGTAAGCACAACTATGAATTTTTTTTTTAATTAATCAAATATTTGAAATCTAAATTTCAAATCCAAATATTAGAGTCCAAATGCAACCTTAAGTTATTTAGGGTATTATACATTCACAAGTATTTATCTATGATTTTGCTATATGGATATCTAGCAAGTTTATAACAAAAATATTAAATTATCAATAAATTTTTATTTAACAATATTAGAGTCACCTCCAAAGAAATTTTTAGTTTAGTCATAATGAAGTTAAATTAATGAATCCAAAATATTAAAAAAATATTTTTTAATTAAAATTAAAAATTAAACCTAATAAAATCTAACAAGAAATCAAAATCTGATAACGCTCAATGGTAAGAAAAGAAAATAGGTAATAAAAAAAATAGAATAAAAAAATAAACGTTTAAAAAACGTACATAAAGAGGAAAGCTTGTTAAAAATTAATGTTTAAATGTAATTAAAAATAAAATAATTATTACAATTTAAAAAATCATAGATGCACATACATCACACATATTTTAAACATTAATTAAATGAAATATAAATTAAAAAATGAATATTTGTATAGATAAAAACATTTATATATTTTTTTTTTAATAAAAGGATTAATTAATATAACTAATATAAATTAAAATTTTAATCTTATAAATCCTATTTTAAATACAGTTCTACCCATAAAAGAAATCCTGTTATATATATATATATAACTACAGTAAAAAATTTTACTGTTAAAAATATAAAATTTATTACCATGAGTTTATGCGAATAATATATGAATTACTATATGTTATTATTATAAAATTATGGCGGTAAGTATTTACAATAAAATTATGATTAATACAAAAAAAAAATAGTGGTAGTAATATTTATTACCTTAAAAATTTTTTAATAATAATAATAATTACTATCATTTTTTTATATATTATTAGCAAACAACAATTATTTATTTTATTGCTGTGTGTTAGCTTTATGGATAATAAAATTAATATTGTAGTAAAACTTTTACTACTAATTCTAACATTTGTGGTAGTGATATTCATATTATTTGGGTCTCTCTTATAATAAATAAATAAAATATTTTTCATCGATGTTAATAATAATACACTTTCTCAGTTAAAATGAGATAAATTTTGACAGAGTCTATCAACATAACCTTAATTTGTCTTAGCCAAAGTGATACGTAATCCATCTCAACCTGCACAAAATCTAAATTGTTGAAACTTGAATGACTCAAAAATATCAAAAGTTTAATTAAGGATCAACCCAATCACCAAATATAAAAATAATTTTGACTTGAAAGAAATTAATAAATTAAAATTTTTAATAAAATTAATATTTTAAGTAAAATATGCAAATTAATATGAATTAATTCAAAATTCCTTATGTACAGCAAATTAATGGGTAATTCAAACGGACTCACAACTTGAAATAATTTGAACCACTCAACTTGATCCATTGACCACCCTTAATATCATTTATTGAAAAAAATTACACTCAATTTTAGAAATTTAGTCTAAATTATCAAAATTAAAGCACTAGATTAGAACATAATGAATCACAAACATTTTTTTTGTAATTAAATTTTTTATTTAATTTATAAACTTATAAAAGATACATCATTTATTTATTATAAATTCTCAAGCTTTATAAATGTTTTTTTTTAAATTAAATTTTCGTAATATCATACATAATATATATAAAATATATTAAGAAAATTATAAATTAAACGAAATCATTCTAATATTGATTACAATAAATCTTATTATATTCAATGACTACTATGTATTCATTATATACACTATAGTTATATATACTATAGATTATAATTATATAAAATAGAAATAGAAATAAATAAATATATTTTAATTATACGTATTTCTTTAACAAATTGAAACCAAAAATCATAAGCAAAATGGATATCAAAACAAGCCTATCCAATCATGGTTCAAGACAAATTGAGAGAATCCGGAAAAAGGCAAAATTATATAAAAAAAATTAAAATTTTAGCTTTTTTAAAGTATAATTTTTATTTTTAATTTTTCAATTCACTGTATAAAGTTCAAATTTATCAAACCACCGCAATTATACTTTAAAATGAAGTTCAGGTGAAATTAATAATAGAAATAATATGCTCACTCATCTTACCAGTGTTAAGTTTGAATTCTTATTCTTTGAATCTATCTATAAAAAAATAAAAATAATAGGGATAATATGCTATATTACATTGGTATGTGATAAGGTGTTTGTATTAAATATAAGATTTGAATAAATTTTCTCCTATTGAGTTAGATTTTAGGATGAAATTAGGCCTGTTCCATTTTTTTTTCATAGTATCAGAGCCCTGCTTCAATGTTAGGCCACACACAGATCTGTTTGCCTACTTCACACTCCAGATGTTCATGTCTGAATGTGAGGGGGATGTATTGTCCCACATTGGTTTAAGATAAGATGTTTGGGCTATATATAAGACTTGGGTAAATCTTTTTTCCTTGAGCTAGCCTTCGGGGTAGAGTTAAACACAATTCATTTTCTCTATAAAAAATGTACACAAAACTTATCAATTTAAATTTATATAAAAAATTTTAAAAAAAGAAAAAAAAAAAGAAAAACACCGAAGGAAACGACATTATCCCCTCTTTCCTCTTCTCCCTCTCTCTTGACCCACCTCACCCTCCCTATCATATCTTAATTACGCCACCCCCTCTCCTTTCTATGCTTTTATGAGTGAAGACCATCCGAACATTCACTATCCATTTTAGTGGTGATCCACCCTCCCAAGACATGGTCCCAAGACATAAATATATGGAATCTATATATTTAATAGGTGAGTTTCATCATACTTTTTATATTTTGAGTCCCTAGTGGACCAAATATAGATAAGAAAAATTCCTTCTAAATATGTTGGTACAACTCAATTACCTAATTGATCAATCTTTTATTAGAATTAAAAACTAAAACCTTTGAATACTCGCTCGTCAATCTTAGATTTTATTTGGTTCAAACTCTCTACCTCCTGAGAAGTTCACTTTTTAAGAAGTAACTTACTTCGATAGGGTAAGTAAGTTACTTCCCTTAAACTGAAGGAAATTACTTCATTTACTTATTAAGAAGTGAAGTTAAAACGGCAAGATATTACTTTTTAACAACTTCCTCACGACAACATATATCGATTGCGACGTCAAATCACCTCTTTTCAAGAACCTAATTCTCAAAAAATTGAGCCCAAGGTTTGCGCTAATTTTGAAACACTATTTATCCCTTTCCTTCTAATTTGTGATTTTCTTTTTTATTTTTTTTCTCAACCTTTTTTTTTCTTATAATTTGCTGTCTTTTAATTTTAGTTTCATTTGTGTATTTTTTTTTTCAATTTCATATGTGTTTTGTGCTTTATATAATTATTGTAATTTAATAAATTTATAAAGAAAATTAAAAAAATTAAAATATAGATTAAAAAAAAAGCATTGAGCTCTGTCATTTTTTTAATATTTTTGCCAAAAAATAATAAAAAAAGTAAAAGAAAACGGGTGAATCACAATACTAATTAAAACCTACTTATTTTTTTATATTATTATCAATAAAAATATAATATTTTCTTGATAATTTAAAAGTTAAAATGTAAATGGATTTTAAATTTTAGAAATTAAAATATAAGAGTAATTTAGAATTTGATGACCAAGACTTTTGTTCACTATGTTGTTTTACACACTGTTTAACAATAGCTTTTAACAATAGCTTTTAATGTAGCGTTTAGTGTTTTGACCTTATCTCTCTTATTTATATTGTTTGGTGGTATAATGTTTATATTAGTATTTGAAGATTGAGAGATTAGTTCATGAAAAACTATTCCTTCTAACTTTTAGAAGTTGAAACCGAATCGAATCGAACTGAACCGAATTAAATTTTGAAAACCGAATTACATATTTTAGAAACCGAACTAAATCGAAATGAATGAAAAATCGAATCGAACCGAATCGCTCTATTTCAGTTCGGTTCGGTTCAAATCGATCGGTTTTGATTTTTGATTGATTTTTTAATTTAGACTTGATTTTCAAGTTATTTGGTCTAATTTTGATTTTGGTTTGAACCTAATAACCATTAATCAATAAAATTAAACAATTTATATATAAAAAATTAAATATAATTCATAAATTTGTCATAAAAATAAATCAATTTAAAAATCAATTCGATTCGATTTGAATATATAAAATTACTATTCAGTTCGGTTTGGTTTAATCGATTTTTTTTCCTTTCAAAACCGAACCGAACTGAAATAACTGAAATTTTTATAATATAAAACCGAACCGAATCTATTAAATTTTAAAACCAAACTGATTAAACTAAATTGATTCGGTTCGGTTCGATTTTTCGATTTGAACCAAAATCTGCTCACCCCTAATTTCCCCACTAAAACTGGGGCCAGGCAGGGGCGGACTTTTCCACAAAGATTTTTTTTTTCTTTTTTTTTTTTAATTTTTCATTTTAATTTATTATTATGTAATATAAAATCATTTATTAAAAAATTAATTATGATTAAAAATATAAGTTTTAAATATAATCTTAATAATAATTTATATTTTTTATTAGAATTATAATATTTAATTATATATATATATAAATAAATTATTTGTTAATAAAAAATAAAAATATATCATTATGCAGAGTGAGTTACAAAAATTTTAGATTAGAAGACTTTCTTTCCACCCTTACTTTGCATGATATCAAAGTCGGAGAAGATTGATCTAATGCGGAAATTTAAACGTAATTAGTGACAACCTTTCTGTTTCACTATATATATATATATATATATATATATATATATATATATATATATATATATATATATATATATATATATAAATGATTATTTATTCCTTCAATTATATTAAAATTAATTATTTAATTCTCATATTTTAAAATATATAATTTAATCCTTCATATTCAATTATATCAACTATTTAATTACCTGTCCGTTTTTAACAATTTATTAACTTTTAATTAAGTATTTAAAAAGTGATCAATAAGAAATAAAAATATCCATAATAATAAAAATTTAGAGATGAAAATGTTTATAATGGTAAAATCTTAGAGACCAAAACGTTTATAATTAAAAACAAAAGTTAAGAAACACAGATGGAATGTTGAAAGTGTTCAACGAAATTAAAAGTTAAAGGCTAACTCATATATTTTTCAAAATATGAAAATTAAGTCATTAATTTTATTATAATATAGATTAAATAATAATTAAAAGAAATTAAAGTATAATAGTTTTGTATATGTAAAAAAAATGTATAATTAAATGTTTCTGTTGTAGTAAAGAAGTTAGGTGGAAATCTTAATTTCTCAAACGTCCATTCTGTCGTTAAATAATTTTTAAAGCATAAAATACAATTATCTTTTATCTGTTGTCATTTTTTCAAAAATTCTTAATTTAATTATTTTTAATAATTTATCATGTTTTTCATGTATTCAAATTTTTATAATTTTTTAATATTTGAGAGGAAGGAAATATTTTTTAAAGTATTTAGATATTTTAAAGAGAAAATCTTGTTAACCCATTAATTTAATGAGTGAGAAAATGAAAATTTTTAAAAATTTCTAAAAGTCATATTTTTTTTTTTTTAAATTTGATCTTTCCAAATACAATTAGAAGGTTTTTAAATCTTGAAATCCTTCAATTATAATTATTATTTTAATATTAGTCCATGCAAAATTTTAAAAATTAAAATATATAATATTTTAATCAAAAGAAAGGCAAAGCATAATAGAATTAAAAGATTGAGAATTAATAAATTTAAATTAAAAAGTGAATCTAAATACATGTTTGACACAAGATCAAAGATTTTAAATTATTTCCCAAAAGAAAGAAAAAATGAGCACACAGCCACACACTTTAAAAATCTGATTGGAGCTGAAATATAAAATATGATAAACTTTTAACAAAACTAGCTAATTAAGCTTAATAACTTGAGATATGGGCAATGAAAGAATCTATCTCCATGCGAGAAGCTCCACCTTCAGCCATTGATAGCCGGACAGACTCACCCAGTTCTGCTGCTCTCTTTTTCATTCCATCTCCTTCGTCTGAAGCCATTAGCCTCTTTACAGAACTTTCAACCATCTTTGCTGTGACAATCTCATCTCTGCGCGCCCATTCCTTAACAGTAACACCAATCTTAAGCAACTCTGTTATTAGGACTGCGTTTCTTGGTTGATCTGAATGCATTGGCCAAGCTGCAATTGGCACTCCCATGGTGATGCTTTCCATGCAAGAATTCCACCCACAGTGGCTCATAAAACCTCCTGTTGCTGGGTGGGATAAAATCTCCAGTTGGGGCACCCAATCTCTCAACACCAATCCCACGCCATCCACTGAATTCTCATACCCTATTGGGAGCTCAGCTTTTCTTTCATTTTCTCCTTTGAAAACATCTCCTTTGTCAGCATCTCTCAGCACCCAAATGAACTTTTGGCCACTTTGCTTCAACCCAATTGCTAGCTGCTCGATTTGTTCGTTGTTCATGGCTGTTGTAGTACCAAAAGACACGTAAATCACTGAGTTTCTTGCTTGTTTGTCCAGCCATTCCAAGCAAAAATGTTTTCCATCTGAGCCTTTTCTCTCTGCAGGTATAATTACTGGATTAAAAGGCCCTAAAGCCCAATGCTTCTTCTTAGTACTTCCCTCTGTTGTTTCATTCTGTTCTTTCTCGACCAAGTCCATGAAAGCACCTTCTATCAATCTGCATGTGTTGTATACACGCCCTGAATCGAGCTTATGGAACTGATATTGAGAATCAATAAAATCAGAGAACTCATCAGTGAAGCACCCTTCAAGAGTGGGAATTTCTTCTGGGATCACCCCATTTTCATGAATATTATGTCTCCCCATTCTTTCCCGTTGATACAAGCACATGGTAAAAGCAGATACGCTATGGAAATTGTAGGACTCTGCGTTGGAAATTAATTGAACTTCTTGTATAACAGACGCCATGAGAGAATCATGGATAACTATGACTTTTCTTGCTTTGCTCGAAAGTGAACGCAGAAGCACAGACACAGGCTCTCGAAGATGAGATGAGGCATGTTTGAAAGCAGGTATCAAATGAGCAGGGAACTTGTTCTTAGCATTTGGGTTGGGAGTAGGGGAAGCAAAAGGAGGGATTTCAAAGTCATGGAAATGGATATTAGTGATGGCGCGTACATCCCACCCATTAACGCGTAGCTTGGCCTGGGTGTTGTGGGTGGTGGTGCCGACGAGGTGGACCGGTATGCTGTAAGACTGGATGAGCCTGGAGAGTTCGAGGAGCTGGTTGAGGTGACCTTGTGCTGGTAGCGGCACCATAACCACAACTACTTGTGATTGTTTTGGGCCATCTTGGCCATTAAGAGCATGGACTCGTTGGTTTTGGTGGTTAGTCATATGATGACATTTGGAGAATTGGGTTTTAGGATATATAGGTTAATTATGTGTTTTCCATGAACTTGGATTCTGGTTTTTTCTTGGTTGTTTTGGGAACCTTTTTATAAGGGGATATGATATAATTCTCTAATCTATATAATATTGGACAATAATAGTAATTTAATTTATTTAGTGATATTAATTAAAATTGAGAGTTAAGAAATAATAATAATAATAATAATAATAAAATTTTTGTGTTAATTCAGTTTACTGTAAATTTAAAATATAAATATATAAAATTTATATATTTAATAGATAAATTTCTTTATATTTTTATATTTTAAATAAAAAAATTATATAATAAAAATAATATATGAATAATAATTTTATTTTAATCATTAATTATAATAGATTTCATATGGATACTACTGTAATCAAATATTATAATTAGATACAAGTGTTGCCTCAAATTAGATTCTCCTATAGACTAGGTAATAATAATACTATTATCTAAATCACAATTTGTGGTAAACTAGAAGTTAATTGCGGTCCAAGTGAAGTGATACGCTAGTTAATAATTAAATTTAGCTTGCTTAATTGTAAAAAAGTCACCATTAAGGCTTGTTTGATTATTCAGACTGAGCTGACGATTTCACATCTGGCGATTAGCAGATGTTTGCGAAGACTTTTTTTTAACAATTAATGACTTTTAATTTAATAATATTAAATTTAAATTAATTAATTAATTATATAAATAAAAAAAAAAAAACGTTTTTTCAATGGGTAGGTTGCTTTTTTTCCATCAATCAGGATTCCTAGTCGCAAGTGCCCAAATATATATGAATCTTTATAGCTAAATAATTTAGTTTTCAATTTTCAGTTAAAAAAACACTGGATATTAATAAACTCATTTTATATAAGTATTTTAAGGTAATTTTACATCTATTTTACTTTTTTAGTTTAGTAATTTTATACTTTTAATACTTATTTTAGTTAATTTATTAATTTTAGTTTCATTATATTTGATTTTTATAATTTTAATGTTTTTTTTATAGATTTTAATAAGGTTTAAAGGCAAAAAGGTTCATATAGAAAAAATTCAAAGTGATTTAGAAGTTTAAAGTAGTGTGAAAAGTGAAAAAAATTTACTTAAAGGAGAAGACCAGCCAAGACTTTCAAGGGCCTCAACATGCCCCGTGTTGAGGGTCATATGAAAATAAGAGTTAATCAGCAGGAATTTACATGAGGCGTGTAAATTCACACTAGGTCGTGTAAATAGAGATTTCAGAACAAAACACGCTGAAAGTTTCAGAGACTCCCACATGCCCCATGTAGCTGGTCGTGCAGAATCTAAATGCTCCTCCTCTGAATCAACATGAGGCATGTTAAAAATAATTTAAATCAACATGAGGCATGTGGGATGGCGCTGGTAGATTTGCTGACATGGAAAAATTTTCTCTTTTCACACATTTTACACCTTTTGTCTTTATCATTTTAGAGACTATTTTTAGGGCAAACCTTGAGGGGATATATAAATATCATATTCTCATTTTACAATAAGGAGAAAGAGAGAGAAAAATCAAAAGAGAAAGGAAAGAGGGAATCACGCCATTTCTAGGAGGAAGAACACCTGCAGAGCGACGTTTTTCAGCTTTCATTTTCAGAGATTTGGATCTTCTTTTTCTGGGTTCTTTTATTTTTAGTTTTATTTTCATGTTTTCTTGCTCTATTTCATATTTTCTACTTGTAAATACAAGTATGAGTGAGTAGATACTTAAGATTTCAGAGTTTGGTGTAATGATTTAAATTTTATTTGTGGATTTAGACTGGTTTTAACAAGATTTTAGTATATATAAGTTTTAATTCTTATCTTGTGTGCTTATTTACATATCCATTGTTGGTACCCTTTGGGTTTTGTTCTTAATATTAGATTGAAGGACCAAGAGGTGAAAATATGTGATAGATAATCAAGATAATGAACTTAATCACTTAGTGTTGGAAATAAACTAGTGGGTTAAGAGAAATTTCAAGTTGATTAAAATTCTTAAAGGGTTTTGGATAATTAAATATCGCATGAGAATGGGGTTTAGTTTCTTTTAAAATGCTCTTTAGTTTGCTTGAAAGAGAAATTAAAAGAAATCAGAATCAACTTCCTTCAAACTTATATTTCCCTTAATCTTGACTTTGCCTATTCAAATCCCAATGAAATTTACTTCATGAACCTTAACTCTAGAATTAATTTTTACCATTAATTAATTAAATTTTTTGTTACTTGCTGAAATTTTAGTATATTAGTATAGTGCTTAGAATTTTAATTGCTTAATTCATTATAATTTCCTTATTTTTTTCAATTTAATTTGCTGCACCTCTTACTCTATTTTTGGCACAAATTATTGATAGCTCAAATAATCATAACTTTTATAGTTTGGTGCTCAAACAACAAATCTCTGTGGGATGATATCTTTTCTTTACTACTTAAATGACCCGTATACTTGCAGAGTACGCAATCAGATATTAAGTAGGTAGATGTGATAAATAGATTGGATTGGATTATATGGGTTGGAATCATCTTGATTTTTATTATTTTTGATTTGTGGCTATTTTGATTCTCATTTTTTTTTATAAGTTTTAATCTTATTTTATATTGCAAGTTGTTTTAAATTAATTTTTAATTTAAAAATAAATTTTGTTCTTTTATTTTCCTAAGTAGACCTTAAATTTATGAATAATTTCATATTATAATCACATCCATGAATTCAAATGGGGATAGCTCAGAAATTACTATCTCTAATCTTATGTTATATAATGATCATATCCATATATATGTAGTCTATGTACTTGAGGATTGAAATCCTTATTTCTCCCATTAATCACCTTTCAAATTAATAACTTTTGTCCTAGAAAATAAGTTTTGTGATTTTAATTAGTACTTCAAATTTACAAAAAAATTAAAATTGTTATGCTTTCAAAACAGAAATCTATGGATATATAAATGCATATGAAACCCAAACTCTTACTAGAAATATGACTTAAATTTTTTTTTTTTTTTTTATATCTTTTAAGCATTTGGGCCTTCAAAAAATAATTAATGGGTAATATTTTCTTAAACACAAAGTCATTTTTAAAGAAAACGAATTTTTTCTATTAAAAAGTAAATCATTTATTAGATTTTGATAATTTTTTTTTGGTACAAATGGCTCCAATAGGGACTCAAATGTGAAACCTCATAGCTCTCAAGACAAGGGCGAAGCTACAGCTCCACTAGTGGGGTCAATTGACCCCACTCGAACTTTTTTTTTTAAATATTAATAGTTTCCATTAAAGTTTTATATATCTATAAGAGTCAAAATTTCATTAGAATATGTTCTAGTTTAGTAATTATTTAATTATTTATTGAAGAAATAACTTGTGAGATTCTTACATTTAATAATTACCTAATTATAATGTAGAAGCTAAAGTATAAAAAAATATTTAATATGAATAAATTACACATGTATTTTAATTGATTATTAATTAATTATTAATATTCATATTTAGTATGGTTAAAAAAATATATAAAATAAATATATAATTATTTTTTATGAAATATAGTAAATGATATAATTAAATATTATACATTTCATTTCAAAATAAAGTTTAATAAATTAAAATTTTAACATATTTTATTAAAAATATACTTATTTATTTGCTAATGACGCAATATTTTATAAATAAAAATATTTTTATTCAAATATTTTATAAATACATGAAAATAAAATTTTTACCCTCAGTGACTGAAAATTCTGGCTTCGCCATTGTCTGGAGATGGCTTTAATACTACTAAGCTAAGTTTATTGATGATTTTGATAATCTTATTAAAATATAAAAATATTTATACGTGCATAATATAAACATATACTATTAGTTTAATATTACAACCAAACATTGAAAGATATTCCTATGAAAAGCATTTTCTTACAAAACAACTTTCATGAAAAATATTGTTCAAATACAAGTTATTTTCCACAAAGCAAATAAAACCTTAGCAATTAATTAAAATTCTATCCCTAATAATATTGATTAGTAGCAGATCCATCACACCCTTTAACAATGAAGATTTTAGCAGTGCATTAAAATTCATCACTAAATGTCAATTTTTTTAACTAAATATAGATTAGCAGTAAATTATGATATCGCTTGTATTATTAATGACGGATCCATTAATCCATCACTCTATATACTCAATTTGAAAGGAATATTTATGAAGAAGTCAATTAGATCACGACTGATAACGTAGTATATCAATATTTACTAGACTTGGAAAAACAGAAAAATTCCCATCTATTTAAGTATGTGTACTTATTTGCCAAAGGACAAATTCTGCGTGCCATCTCTCATATAAAGTCCAATATCTGGAGATTACTTGCTGGATTTGCAATTGTGGATATATATGTAAGCTATAGATGTTGATGAGCATAGCTTGAGAGGGTAGTTAAATGTTGCTTTCTACATGCATTTTTTTTATAAATGTTTGTGTATTTATATGGAGAAAGAAAAGGAAACTGTCTTAATTAGCACAAGTTGTAAGAAAATAAAATATGCAGCAGAAAGTGATAGCATATCAAACTTTTTGTCTTTTGAAAACCATCTAATTTAAATAATATGATATACTCTATTATAAATAGGCCTTTTGGGGAAGTGTACCCACTAGAGATGATATGATATTTTTGTAAATTTAATTAGTATGTGCGTGATTTGCTCGTATAAGATATGATATAATATTTTTGTAATTTAATTAGTAAGTGCATAATTTGCTCATGAAAATGAGAGATTTAATTGGTTTAGATATGCTTATAGTTTCTCTAAAAATTGATGAGAATTTTCTATAAATATACGGATTGTATCAAGTAGTAAAGTAAAAATATCATTTCATAAGAATTTGTAGTTGAATACCAAACTATGATTGGAAGATTATTTGGGCTAATGGTAATATAAATAAGGCTTAAATATAAACAGACTCAGCAATTTTAATAGAACTAAAAGAAATAGGCAGTAAACAAAGTAAATAAACTCATAATCTAGGTAAAATTAAACTAAATTAACAATGAGTACTGAGAATAAAGACTAATTAATAGTGAAAATAATTTCAAAGTTGGGGTTTATGCCTAAATTGATAGGGATTTATCTTGGTTCAACCAATTCTTTTTTAAAAAATAGAGTTTAAAGGTAATCGATTCTAAAATACTTTAATCTCTTTTCAAGTATACTTAAGAGTATTTTAAGAAAAATCAAATCCTAATCTCGTATGGTATTTGATTCACCCAAAATTTATTAAGCTTTTTAATCAATCTATAAATCCTCTTATTCCTTAGTTTATCTCAAAATCTAGGTGATTAAATCCAAATCCTTGATTATCTATAAGTGATTTTCATCTCTCAGTCCTTCAATCAAAGATTAAAAATTATACTCAATGGCATTCAATACTAGGCAAGTCAATAAAACATACAAAGAAATGAATCAAAACTGATATTTATGTAAAATCTTGAATAAACCAATCCAAATTCATAAATTAATTTAAAATATTACACCCAACTCTAAAATCATAAAAAACTACTCACTTATCGTAATATTTATAAAGGAAAATGATGAAGTAGATGAAAGAAACATGAAAATAAGCTAAAAATAGGAAAACATAGATGAAAGAATCCAAAATCTCTGAATTCTACAGCTTCAGATGTCTCTAGCAGCCACCAAAATCTAGTAGTAATGGCGTCCTCCTTCTTTTCTTCCTTTCTATCATTTCTCCCTTTTTTTTCTTATGGAAAAGACAAGAAAATGATGCTTTTATATTGTCAGAAATTTGCCCTAAAATAGGTTAAAAAAGGGTAAGGACAATTGGGCCACAGGTGATGAGGTAAAAAATTTTCCAAGTCAGCATGCCTTTCGTGCCATCTAACATACCCAGTGTCAAATTCAGTGTATTTTGACATACCCAATGTTAGATCAAACTAAGGTTTCAAGCGCTACACTACCTAGCAACGCTGGGTATGCTAATCCTCATGCAAATTTCGGCCACAAAAATTTATCTTTTTCATTGTGCATGGCTTGCAATAAACCTAGTGTCGGATCATATGCTCTTCAACTTGCCTTATGCTGGATTCAGCGTAACCCATGCCATACCTCAAGCAAATTTCAATCGGTTTGATTCTTTGAATATAATTTCTTCAACTTTTTCATATCTTCAAGCTTTAAACCACCTTAAATCATCTCTCTTTGCACCATTGACCTTCAAATCACCTTAAAACCTATTAAAAACATCAAAATTCAAAAAATCAAATATAAACTAAAATTAATAATTTAACTAAAACAAAGACTAAAAATATAAAAAGACTAAATATTAAGGGAAAAATGGATGCAAAATTACCCTAAAATGTATATATGAAATGAGTGTATCAAAAGTTAATTTTAATAAAATAATATTTTTGAGGAAATTATATATGTGGTATTGACACATCGTAAAACATTGATCTTAAGATAACAAAAATAATCACTATTGAAACTATCGACACTCTTAAGGTATAAAGGCAATGGGTACTCTTTTATAAGTGCGGCATACAAGATTTTTGTTCAATATATGCATCAATCCAATAATACCTTTTACTTATCCACTTGTCCTAACAAGTCACCTCAACACAGATTGGATAGGAAACTCTGTATAACACCTTGCAACTACTAAGTATAAACATTCATTCTCAGACTCATTAACTCCCAGCATCTATTTTCATTTATTACAGTTTGCCACTAACTTAAGCATGAAAGTGCTAAGTAAGGAAACCCCACTTGACTCTTTGGCTATTTATTGTCTTTTTGGTCATCTTAAACCTACTCATAAAGAATCAAAACACACTAAGTGAGTACTTGGATGAGTGTCATGTGGTTTGAGACCCTTAAGTGGACTCGTACGATCACATGCTGAACATTAATTAAGTCTTTCAAATTTTCAAAAATAGATCAAACAAGCTCTCAGGGACAATTATCCCTTTAACTTTTAAAAATAAATAAAAAATTGAACTATAAATTACCTCTAATATAAATCCAGCTAAGGTTGTGCATAATGATTTTTAGTGCACCTGGTCCTCATCAACAACCATGCATACCTAATTTGCAACATTCGATGGATATCTGTTATATCCTGGAGCAAATTGATAATTTGTTCTTTATTGAATGGTTTAAAAGTTTTTCTATAGAAACTATGACGAAGATTTTGAACCCATAAAGAAGCTTATTGAATCATTTGATAAATAACAACTTATTAATTTGCTCCAAGATATATGGTAGATACTTATCAGAATGTTACAATTAGATATGCAGAATTACTTATGAGGACCTCGTGCACTGGGAGATCTTCGTGCATGGTCTTAGCTAGATGTATGTTAGAGGTAAATTATAATTTAGTCTTTTTTAATCTATTTTTAAAAGTTAAAGGGTTTATTTGTCTCCAAATAGTCCAATTACTTATTTAATCTATTATTAAAATTTGAAGATTCCTTTGATTTTTTTTTGAAATTTGAAGGGTTTTTTTTTGATATAGAAACACTTTAAAGACTTATATAACTATTAGCGCATACTTTAAGGACCAAAATATGCATTTTTCCTTTAACTAATATATGCATAATTTGCAAATGAAAATATAGATTTAACTTGTTTAAATATGATTATAATTTCTTTAACGCCTAATTTTTATAACATCATATACTCTATTATAATGCCTTTGAGAAAATGTATCCTCCAGATATGATATTTTTCTAAGTTTAATTAGTATGTGCATAATTCTCACATTTTGTAATTTGATTAATATTTGCATAATTTTCTCATGAAAATAGAGATTTAACTTGTTTAAATATTCTTATTCTTTAAATTTTAATTTTATTAAAATATTTTTTTTATGACGAAGTTACATATGTAGTACTAGTATAGCTATATATTAAAGCATAACACTAATCTCAAGATAACAAAACAATCATTATTGACACTCTTAGGATATAAAGGCAATAGCTACAACTTTATTAGTGTGGCAAACAAGACTTCTGCTCAATATGTACCTAATATTACTCGCCTAAAACCAAGTTAAATAGTAAGCAATTGAGTAAACAATCCAACATGGCAGTCAATGTGTCAATGCTTTATCAAATAGTAAGATCGAGTAGAAGATTATTAGGGCAACCCGAATCAAGCAAAACCTAAACCAAGCAAAAGACTGCTAAGAAAGTAGTTGCCTATCTGGCAAATTGAGCATCGCCACTCTTGAGTAATAAAAGCTCCAGTCAATGGTAAGGCCAGATTATTAGGATAGAATCTCAGGATATCCATATGATATTCGAGATTCATGTAGCTCAAGCAGATGGTTACAATGGCTATTTGGCTTTTTATCTATAAAAATGAGAAATAGGCATTAAACAGGTAAGCTTACTCTGCCAAAATTATTACAGAAGCTTTCTTTATACAATTTATTTTCTCTTAAACTCCAATCACTAACTTCAGCATTACAGTGGCTAGCCATAAAGCCACCAACCTCACCATTTCTTTGTTCACAGGCTTTGAAGCTCATGTGGCATGCAAACTATTCTACACAGGCTCACAGCAACATCAAGGTGCCATCCGTGGGAAAAGCTTAGATTGTTAGCTGATATCCCACACCTGAAACCATATTAATTTTTGTATTTTTTTTGCTTTTCATGAGTTTCTATTTCTAGCTTTAATTTATTTCTACCTTTTGTGTCTTTTGTTATTTCAATGGCCACAAATTCAAGAAACACTGGCAAGAATGTGGCGGCTGGCACACCTATGACCGAGACCAACACACTAGCCATTGTAGTGACTCCAAACATGACTAAGCCCAATGTTGCACCTAGTGGCCAAGCCTCACCATGTAATGCTAGGTTGCTGCCTGCATAACATAATACCATTTATCATTTAGAAATTAGTGGGTCATCCATAATCCACCTCACATCATAAACAATTATGCAATTTCATCCAAGTATGGTTCTAGTACATTACACCCTAATATCAATGCATTTCATAATGCATGATTATGCTTAAAGCAATAATTAAAGTAATTAAAAAGCATTTGAAATTAATTTAAGAAGTTTATACTTACCTCTTGTAAAACTTATTCATTTACTCTTACCCCCTAAATTTGGTAGGTAGACTTGATTTCATGTGTGTTTCCTAGGATGTTTTGATATCAAATTGACTCAGGGCTTGACTTACTTGAACCTTGATTACCAATTCCGGTCAAGTGGTGAAACAACAAACACATCAATTCTATATTCTAGACTCCTTCAAAATAGGTAAAAGACCTTTTATATATATCATCTAGGTCCTTTTGGATCATAAAAATTGGTTTTGGAGCCTTAAAATGAAAGGAAAAATAACACTGGCAAAATCAACTCTGGCTATCAAAGTAAGGGACTTCGACTGCTGAAGTCTTGAACCTTAAATGTCCTTTTTTATCTAGTAGTGACTATGGTTGCCGAACCTAGAAATTTCCAAATTTTCTCGAGAAACCACATCATTTCAGCTGCTAAAATAATAGATTTTGGCAGCTAAACTTGAGAATTTCTAGAATTCCCAAGTAAAAAACCTGCAACAACTCAAACAAACTTTGTCAAAACTCATATCTATGCTCCAAAACACAATCCAACTATCCAAGCACATTTTTAAGGCATATATCAGCTTAAAGAGCTTGGATACCATATGCATCCACTAGAAACATGAATTCAAGTTTCTTTCGAACCCAAACAAAACATTAACATATATCAGTTCATTCCATCTAGGAAAACTAGTCAATTTAGGCCTATAAAAACTTTAAACTTGATAAATTTCATAACAAGACATGTAATTACAATAAAAAATATCAAAACTCTAACATGCAAGAATTCCCCTAAACTTACCAAGTTCAAAAACTTTTCAAACTACACATGCAATTAAACCTACCCAACCTAACGCTCATAAGCATGCTTGAACTCTACTAAAATATCAAAAAGGGAAAAAGAATTACCTCTATTCCCTTGAACTTGAATTGAGAGAATTGATGGTCCAAGCTTTAATCTACCCTCACTTGACTTCCCAAAAAGAGTCCAAGCATCAAGATATCTAAAACATGTAATTGCCAAGGAAAATTTCAAGTTTGGTCCCCTTATATGCAATGAAACAGAGAAGAGAGAAGAAAACTGACTTTGTTTAGAAAAACGAGATTAAGTAGGCCATTTATACCCCTATTGTCGAGAGCCTTACTTTCAGCTACCAAAATGTATAAAAGGATATTTGAATAGTAAAAAAGGACTTCGGCTACCAAAAGTCCAATCTTCAGCTGCTAAAGTTTCTTCTGCCCACAAGGATTTCTTTTCTTAACAAAACATGCACTTAATATCCCACATATAAACTAGACTCTTAACACATTAGATTCTTATATACATATACACACATAAAAGTTACCACCATTCCCTTATCCATAAAACCTCAAGTTTCACGAGAACTTCCCATCAACTATAGGAATTTTGACATTGAAAGATGGTGGGTGTTACAGCAATAAAGTTAAAACCATTCTTTGAGGTTCACACAATCAAAGTCCAAACAAACTAGCCCCTTTAGAAGATTCTTTATCGACCCAAAGCATCTGGACATTTGGTAGCATGGCCTATAATACTTAGCACTTATGACATCCGCTATGTCCCCAGGAAGGCATTCAAGGCATAAGTCCTAGCTAATTTCATTACTGAGCTAACACCAGTATTAAAAACTGAACAAAGAGCTGAGAAAGACCGAGGGAGCATCTAGGCAGACGGAGCATTAAGCTCAACTAGCACAGGCATAGGAGTAGTAATCCAAGGACCATAAAAAGTAAAGCTAAAGTATGAGCTAAGCTTACTTTCTAAGTAACAAACAACGAATATGAAGCGATCCTAATGGCCCTGTTCATTAAAGAGGTAAGAGCAGAAAAAACTAATATTTATTGTGACTCACAATTAGTTGTTAACCAATTGCAGGAGAATTACAAAGTTAAAAACTCGAGCTTGGCTAAATACAAGCTATGGATCTAGAGTTTACTAGCATAAATCTGGGCAGACAATGAAGAAGTGAAAATTCTCCAAGTACCAAGAGGGGGGAACCAAGAAGTAGATTCCCTGGCAAAAACAGTAGCAATGGGTGAACAACACTTCACACAACCCATCCCATTTGAGGAGATAGCAACATTAACAGTAGACAAAGAGGAGGCACTTTCGATTGACACTGAAGAGACATGGATGACACCAATCTTTTGCTACATCAACCAAGACACATTGCTGGATAATCAACTAGAGGCCAAGAAGATAATTTAGAAATTTGTGAAGTACACCATCATTGACGACTGATGTACAGGAGGTCCTACCTTCAACCATGGCTCAAATGCATAAGTAGAGAGGATGGTTTATTGGTTCTACTCGAAATCCATGAAGGCCTATGCAATAGGCACAAAGCGGCAAGGATAATCGCCAAGAAGGCATTCAGGCAAGGGTTCTTCTAGCTTACTGCAATTTAGGACGTCAAGGATCTGGTTCAAAAGTGCAAAAAACACTAAGAGCATAGCAACATCCCTTGACTTCTAACAGAGAAACTTTTAACCATCAACAACCCATGGTCATTCTACCAATGGGGCATAGACATCCTCGAGCCTTTCCCAATGGCATCAGGTTCCCAGAAGTATGCTATCATCGCCATAAATCACTTCAATAAGTAGCTAGAAGCTGAAGCATCATAGCATATTACAGTTGACCGAGCGATCATTTTTATCAAACAAAATATCTTTTGCAGTTTTGGAGTCCCCAAAGTAATCATTATAGACAATAGTACTTAGTTTGCAAGCAACAAATTCAGAGAGCTTTATACCAAGTGGGGGATTGATCATCGTTTCACTTCAACCTATCACCCGCAGACAAATGGAATGACTGAGGCCACAAACTAGATAATTCTTCAAGGATTGAAGAGGTGGTTGGGTGATGCTTAAGGAGATTGGCCTGACCATTTGCTGAGCGTCCTATGGGCTTACTGAACCATACTGGGGTCAAACACAAGTGAAAGTCCTTTCTTGCTTGCTTATGAGTTAAAAGCAGTAATCCCTATAGAAGTCAATGTCCCATTAGCCAAAACAAAGCACCACGAGGAAGCTTCACAAGAGGAAGACTTGCGATTCAATCTCGACACAACAGAAGAGTTGAAGGAGATGGTTTTTTTTTTCGAATGGCACAATATAAACAAAAGATGATCAATATGTATAACAAAAAAGTCAAGGGCTGAGCATTCATGGTTGGAGACTAAGTTCTCAAAAGAGATGATGTCACAGGTAGCCTAGCCAAAGTTGGGAAGTTAGGGTGTAACTGGGTTGGACCTTTTGTCATTTCTAAGGTTATCCACCTAGCGTCTTACAAGTTAGCCAAGACAAGCAGTAGAGTCTTGCCCCAAGTATGGAATATCTGTAATCTTTGTAAGTATTATCAATAAAGAGGAATTTTTTAGAACTACTGACTATTCTAATCTTAGGTGCTTAGCCCATGCAAGGCGATACTCTGACAGGCTAAATAATCTAAGGGTGTCTAGCTCATCTAAGGCGATAGTCTGCCAGGCTAAATAAAGGGTGCTTAGCCTATCCACGATAATAGTTTACCAAGCTAAATAATCAAAGGGTACTTAGCCTATTTACAATGATAGTCTACCGAGCTAAATAATCTAAGGGTACTTAGCCCATCCACAATGATAGACTGCCAAGCTAAAAATAAACTAAAGAGCCTTTAGCTCATGCTTATCGACAAGCTGCAAGTCAACCTAAAACTAAGGGTGACTCTCCTGTCGGTAAGGTTACTAAAAACATCATGAAGAAATGAGCTATCTAAACTTTGGCCCAATCACTCAAACATATGAAAGAAATTCGTGGAGAATACAAGCACAATGCTTTTATGAACGATTTGTCAATTATTTTAACTACAGAGATAACTTCTCTTCTTATTGATATTTTTTGCTTGGTCAAAATTCCTAGCAATCTTATCCACATTTTATTACATTTTGGTCATGAGTAAAGTTGAACATTCATACTTAGCATCTTTTATTATGGAGATATAGAGCGAATTCTCATAGTTTGTCATCACAGCTCTTATGCTACTTAAGGTTCATTTGTGAATAAGGAGCTGAGTAAAAATTAATTGAGCTCTTATTCATAATTATTCAAATGCTTGTTTATATAGAAATACTGAGCAATTACTGGTGTTTTTTCTTAGTGGTATGTCACCTTGGGGATCCAAACATTTATCACTTGTGAAAGTTAATTGATCAAGATTGTTCGGTTATTACCGTTACATTTTTGCCCGGCCTATGGGTCTAAGCACTTATTACTAACAAGTTTTAATTATCTATATTCAGTTATCCACTCTGAGCAACAATACTTGTGCAAATTTCTTAAAATGTAGGGAAAGAAATATCGTCCATTCATTTATGCAGAAGAAAAAGTACAAAGGTTTCACGCAAAGGGACCTCCTATATGTCCACTTGTCCCGGTAAGACACCCGGCAACACACCACTAGATAGGAAACCATATGTAACCTCTTGCAAGTACTAGGTGTAAACAGTTAGACATTCATTCTCAGACATGTTAACTCACAAAATTTAGTTTTTACTAATTTTTTTTACTCGTGTGTTGCATGTGTACTTTATTATTTTTAACTCGTTCATTTTTAGAAATAATAATTTTAACTTAAAATATAATTATTATTCATTAAATACATTATTTTTAATATACAACGTGAGTTATTCTATATAATTTATAAAAAAATATACATATATAATTATCATGTTGACATTTAAAAAAAAATCAATTAATAAGAAATTAAAAGTTTTAGTCATTATGAAGTATAATTTTTAATTATTATTCCAAAAAGTAAAAAGAGAATGCCGTAAATACTTTATTGAGAATATTATAAACGTTTTTTTGAAAATACTATAAATATTTTCTTTTGAATGTTATAACATTTCTTAATAATTGATTTATATTATCTTATAATTAAAATTATAGATTTAAATTAAAATTTATTTCAACTTGTATACGTGAACCAATTATGAGTAAAAAAAATTATTAAAAAATTGTTAGCACTAATCTTTAAAATATAATCATAAAAAAATATAAATATTTTGATAGTTGGATATTTCACTTTTTTCAATAAAAAAAATAATATATATATATATATATATATATATATATATATATGTTATTGAAATATAATTTCCTTTTTTAAGATATATCTTTTTTTTATTTTAATACATTTTTTATATCATCATCTATAATATGTATTAGAAATTAAAAAAAGAAAATAAATAAAACTACTCAATTCTAATAAATTCTACTTTGAAATTCTATTAGGATTCCTATTTTATAATTTTATTAATTAAAATTTACTAAAATATATTAATTAATTTAATTTTTGTTAGTCAATTAAAACAAAATAAAATTAGTCTTTTATTGTTATATTAATAAATTATCATGGATTTTTTTTTTTTTTGCAAAGTGAATATTCCCCCTCTCCTCATAATTGGATATTCTTCCACCCTCACCCCCCTCTCCTCCTACATTTGCATATATGTGAACTGCCACTAATTTCTTAAAATGGCCGATTAATATCTAACAACATCCTGTTATGCCATGAGATTATGCATCACTTGAAAAATAAGAAGAAAGAGAGATAGTGTAGCATGGCGGTCAAACTTGACATAAGTAAGGGTTGTGATTGTATTGAGCGGGGATATCTGAAACACATGATGATCTGTTTTGGCTTTAATGATAAATGGATTAATTGGGTGATGGAATGTGTGACCTTAGTATCTTACTTGCTCCAAATTAATGGACATAAGGTGGGCTTTATTCAACCTTTTAGAGGGATTAGGCAAGGATATACCCTATCACCTTACCTCTTCTTGTTCTGTGTCAAAAGGTTGTCACACATGATCAAAAACTCCTCGATTGAAGGAGTTTCTATTTCAAGAAGAGGTCCTGTTATCTCCCATTTATTATTTGCATATGATTCCATTCTCTTCGCTAAAGCTTCACTTTTTGATGCAGAGATGATCAAGCAAATCCTTCTTTGCTACTCTAAAGTAAGCGGTCAGTCTATCAATTTAAATAAGTCACCGCTTGCATTCAGTCATAACACACCCCAAAGTATTTGCTCAGGCATCTCAGCGGCTTTACAAATTCAGAACATGGATGGGTTGGAGAAATTTCTAGGACTTCCTGCAGAGATACCTAGATCAAAGAAGAAAATGTTTTTGTATATCAAAGATAAAATTCAGCATAAATTTGCAGGATGGAAGGAGCATTTATTATCCACAGGTGGGAAAGAGATGCTGTTGAAGGTCATTGCAGCAGCCATCCCCGTTTACACCATGTCTTGCTTTCGGCTTTCTAAATCAATTTGTCATGCTGTTAATAGTGCTCTTGCTAACTTTTGGTGGAGCAAAAAAAATGAGGAGCGTAAACTACACTGGATATCTTGGAGGAGTATGTGTGACCCTAAAAGTTGAGGAGGGTTGGGCTTCAAGGAAATTGAGGCATTCAATATGGCATTTCTAGCTAAATAGGGCTGGAGAATCATTAACAACCCACAATCCCTCCTTGTATCAGTTCTTAAAAGTAAATATTTTCCCCACAACTCTTTCATCGATGCTAGAAGTGGGAGTAACCCATTTTGGGGTTGGAAGAGTATTATTTGGGGGAGACAAGTACTTAGTAGAGGTATAAGAAAGCAATTTGGAGATGGAAGCACTATTATATGTAAGTCAGATGTTTGGGTTCCAAAGTGCTTCCCTCATTCGTCTAAAGCAAAAATTAGCCATGAGGCACACATTACTCTAGTGTCGCAGCTTTTGTGTCAGGATCGTCTAGCATTGGATATATCTAGGTTGAAAGCCAACTTTGAAGATGAAGAGGTGCATAATATTTTGTCCATCCCAATTCCTCTCTTCCGAAAAGAGGATAAAGTAATATGGCAGTTTAGAAAGCATGGTGAATATGTTGTCAAATCTGGTTACTACTTGGCTAGGGAAGTTCTAAACTCAAATCAGGGAATGAATTCTGCAGATCTTGGTCCAAGCTCAGCTTCCAACCTCTCAATCTTTTGGAAGAGAATTTGGAATTTGAATATTACAAACAAGTTAGCTTATTTTCTTTGGCGCTTTCTAAAAGACAGACTCCCTTCGAAGGACCTACTTCATAGAAGATTTCCATAAATTTCTGATGATTGTGACTTTTGTGGTGATGTGGAAAATTCCTGGCACTTGTTTTTTGGCTGTCCAAAATCAGCGAAGGTTTGGATTAATTCCCCTATCCGCCTTAGATCAACTCTTCTCACAGCCAGAAGACCAATGGATATTTGGGCTGAGATTCATGCACATTTTGCATCCGTAGCTCATGAGAAAGACTCGATACACCTCTTCATCTTTCTAATGTGGCACATAGGGAAGCAAAGGAACTGTTAGGTGTTTAGAAAGTAACACATTGAATTTCAAGAGGTTTTTAATACAATAATCAATCACCATGATGAATACTATAAAGCCTAAGCTATCAACCAAAACCTGCAAACATCATCCTCTATAATTCAAAGTGCCTTCATTCCTCCCTCGATGGGTGTTATCAAAATCAATTTCAATGCAGCCACTAACAAGCATCAACAATATGGATCAATTGTAGCCTTTGCTCGGAACCACCATAGCTTGCCATGTGGATGGGCTTGTAGAAGGATAGTAGGAATTTTGGATCCTCTGGTTTTGGAATCTCTAGCTTGTCGAGAAGCACTTCTCCTAGCCAAAGCTAAAGGGTTCTCTAATGTTGTCATAAAAGGAGATTCCCATGTTCTCATTCGAGCCATCTAGGGGAGTACAGCTGCAGTTGAAATTTAGGGAATTCTACATGACATTCGTCATCTCTCAAAAATGTTCCTCCATGTTGATTTCTATTTGTTAGAAAAGAGTGTAACTAGGCAGCCCATAGCCTGGCATCAAAAGCTTTAAGGGACCCTTCTTTTTTATGTAACCCTTTAGCTCAACTTCTTTTTGTATCTTCTGCTTTACCCCCTTAGGGGCTTTAATATCATTTGCCTTAAAAAAAAAAAAAAACTTAAGCATTAGAATGCTAGGGAAGTGTTTATATATATACACACACACTATTTTGAACCTACTCATAAAGAATCTCCAGCTCGTGAATCTTGAACTGAAAAGGATATATGTCCTATCAGGGCATCAAATTCCTTTTATCACTCTGTCCTACTTAGGCCCAACCCACCACGCTCCACTTGCGCGGGACATGTCAAGCCCAGCTCTTAGCGCAGAGTTTGCATTTTGTGCAAAGGGAGGAATCGAAGCCGGGACCGCACGAGCTTTCTAGAAGCTCTGATACCACTTGAACTGAAAAGGATATCTTGTCCAGTCAGAGCACTAAATTCCTTTTATCACTCTGTCCTACTCAGGTCCAACCAACCCGTGTGTCACTCATCCAAGAACTTACCTAATTACATGGATATCATCAAACTTTTTGTCCTTTAAGACCCATCTAATTTATATAACATCGTATACTTTATTATAACTAAGCCTTTAGCGAAATGTATCTTCTAAATATAATATGTTATTTTTGCAAATTTAATTAGTATGTGCATGATTTTCGTATTTTCGTAATTTAATTAGTATGTGCATAATTTGCTCTTGAAAATAGATATTTATACATTTAAGAGAAAATTATTTGGATGCTTTATGTAAAGGACCAACTATATTAAAATGTGTGTTTTCCTTTTCTCATATATATAAAAAATATATATTATTTACAGTCAGTTGTTTTTATTGTGCGTGAAATAATATAAATTTTTAATATTATTTATTATAATTATCAAATATTTAAGTTAAAGAAGTTTCAAATCCAATTAAAACCAAATTAAAACCAAATTAAAATCTCAAATTCAATTTATTTTATTATTTTTATTTAGTTTTTATTTTTTATTAAAAATTAAATTGAAATCATATTAAATTCATAGGGAATCGTAATTCAACTAAAAAATTGATTTTGTACATACACTTTTTTATAATTTAGATTTTAATATAATTATATATATTTATATGTAATTAATAAGATTCTATATGTATATACTATTATTATATACAATATAATATTATCATTCTTTTCGCAACCTTTTTATATTAATTTATTAAATGGTCTTATAATTTTTAATAATAAGTGTATTAAATAATACATTTTCTAAGCTTTAATTATATATGTATATATATACCTTATTAGTTAAAGAATATATAATTAAAAATAATTTTTATTATATAATATAGTATATATTAGCAACTATGTCGTTCTGATTTTTTTTTTTTTTTTTGCACTTTCTAATGTATTTCGATGTAGTTAAATTATGGAAATTTATTAATGGAATTTTTCTAAAATTTAAAATTATTTTATTTTAAGAATTTATTTTTAATTATTTTAAAATCATATGGCACATTTTAAATGGTTTTTATATTTTAATTATTTTAGCTATCGAAAAAAAAAAAAGAATTTTAGGGGCTCATTTTATGTTCCAATTAGAGCGAAAAGACCATCAATGAATAAAAAAATTGTGCTCCTAAGGGAATGACATTGAGCTGTAACTATGACCAGCCAAGCATGTCTCCATCTCACATGTGTGTGTTGATTGAGTCGATCATAAACTCAAAATATAATTATATAAGATTCATGTATTTAATAAATGAGTCTCACTATATATTTTAGATTTGTGATGAACAGAATTTAGGTAAAAAAAATTCATATATGTGAGGAAATCATATGGGTATTATATAATTTCTCGTGTGTGAGATGTTAATGAGAGAGAGAGAGAGAGAGAGAATTTATTACAACCTCGTCCAAAAACAGATTAATAAAAAAATGTATTTTGTATTTTATTTAACACATTGAAAAAAAAAATAATAGTCAAGATTTTCAAATTTGCCTTGCCTCAAGTTAGAGGGATATTAAAAATAAAATACATAATTTTTTTTTTTGCAAATTATGAAAAATAAAAATTCTAGGCCTTTAAGGAAGTGTATCATCTAGATATAGTATTTTTTATAAGTTTAATTAGTATGTGCTTGATTTTCACGTTTCTGTAATTTAATTAAGGTAAAATATTTATTTTGGCCCTTAAAGTCATGCAAAATAGTCACATAAGTTTTTAAAATATTTTTGGGTCTAATTAAGCCATTTAACTTCTAAAAAAGATCAATTAGGTTTGAAATAGGTAAATCAAATAGACATTTAAGGTTAATATCATTATATTTTGTTAGCATTCAATCACTTTCATGCTTATTTTCAAGTGTTTTTTGTTCTCTTTTAAATTCTATGTTAAATCGGTCTGATTCCTTAGTTTTTGGTCTTTATTAGGTGCATATCAATGGCCTGAGATGGTATGGAGGCAAATGGAGAAGTGTCAGAGACTTAAAAATCAAGTTTGGAGGACCCAAAAGCCAACGTGGCTAGTGATATGAGTTACACGGCCTGTGTTATATACAACATGGCCCGTATTCTTTGGTGAATAAAATTACACAGCCTATTTAACCTTCTAAACTCTAGAAACTTAATAAATTCAAGGTCCAGAGAGTTACACAAGGTAGGGTTGTGTAAATTAAAAGGATTGCATGGCCCATGTTATTTTTGGCAATAGAAACTCCAACTCAACTTTTCACAATTCCTGGCCATTTCTAGAGTTTTTTCAAACTTATTTAGACTCTAAAACAAGAGTTTTACACTAGATATAAATACAATAAGTTAGGGTTTTAAGGGGGATTAACCTCTTTACTTTTAAGAGAGCAAATTAGTTTTGAGAAAGGCTATGAAAGAGATCGAATTTGCAAAACTGCTAGAGGGGATTTTCAGCTGAAGTTCTAAAGAGTCCAAGGCTACGATTCTTTATCTGGGTTCTTTTATTATATTTTCTTCTCATGTCTTTTTTTATTATTTTAAAAAACTTGATTATAAAACTCACTATGTATGAGTAGTTTAGGATTAGGGATGTAGCAATTTCAACTCAGTTATGGATTTAATTGATCTTATTTAATAAATTGAGTATTTTGTTCTTTGATTCAATCTTTTGTTTTCTTAATGGATGCTATATGTTGATCTCCACTTAGTATTGATTTTAAATATCAATTGAATGACTGAAAGGTGAAGATAATAATTGGAATAAACAAAATTTTGAACTTAGAAATTCTTAATCTAGAGATAAGTTGGAATTCTATGTGGATCTAACACTTAATCAAAGAACTTAATGATTTTAATTAATTTGATTTCCATGAAAGTAGGGTTTAAGTTGATTAAAATACAACTTGAGTGCCTTAAGAAAGGACTTAAAGTAAGTTAAAATTAATTTTTTTCAAAGTAATAATTTCTCATATATTGAATGAACTGGATTAGGCCTATAATTGATTGAAGTGTGAACTAAGCTCTGGAATGCTTTTATTAATTGATTCAAGGTAGTTAATCGCTTTAGATATTATTTCATTAAATTTAGTTTTAATTACTATTGTTCTACTATTTGATCATTTAGATAATTGTAATTGTTGTTTAGTTCAGTACTCAACATGATCCTCATAGGGACGATACTCACTTCTCACTCTATTACTTGTTAATGATATGTGCACTTTCAGGATTTTGCACAAGTTTTTGGATGGGGACTAGTGCTTTGATATTGAGCAATAGGCAATTTAATTAATTTTGACATTTTATTTTATTTTAATTATTATACTTCACTTTGCTTTGTTTTGCTACTTTTCAAGAAATTTTGTTTAGTTTATGACCAGAGCTAATCTAGAGGAGGAATTATTTGAATTAGATCCAAAAATAGAGAGAACTTTAAAAGCTATTAAAAATGAGAAGCAATAAGAGGCCAAATCTTCAAAAATGGAAAAGTAGGACACCAAGCCTTCTGAGAGACTATGGTGCACCTAACATTGAAGGATTTGTAGCACGACCTACAATGGCTACTAACAGCTTCAAGTTGAAACCAATATGGCTTTAGATGATTCAACAAGGACAATTTGGGGGTTCTTCATTAGAAAATCTGCATTTCCACCTCCAGTGCTTCCATGATCTAAGTGATACATTCAAGATGAATGGGGTTTCTGAAAATCTCTTTAGCCTGAGAGTGTTTCCATTCTCTCTTAGGGATAGTGCAGGGAAGTGGTTAATATCTCAGTCAACCAGTTCATTCACCACATGGGATAATATGTCACAAGTTTTCTTAGTTAAATATTTTCCACCTAGGAAGATAGCTAAACTCCACACTGAACTTAATACATTCTAGCAAAGTAATGCATAGGAGAGGTACAAAGATCTTCAAAGGGAATGCCCACACCATGGCATCCAAAATTAGCTGCTCATTTAGAATTTTTATGATGGATTACTACCATCAACAAGGAGCACCATTGATTCAGTAATTGGTAGAGATGTTACACCCTACCCCTCTGTAAGGCATAACATGATCCCGTAGTATACCTAATGAATTATCAACTCCGTCTACTGATAACCCATTAAATACACTACAAGGGATTTTAAAAACTTTTCTTACTTCTTTTACAGTGGTGAGCACTATTTACAGGTGTTAAAAACCTTTTTGAACTGAAGTGATAGAACTAACACATTTGAATTATTTGGAATTTCTGTAAAAATTTTGGCAAAGTGCCATCTGTATTTTGGATAAAACAGTTCTTCAGAAAACCTGTAAAAAGCACTTCAATATATTTCCAAATCTCAACTCCAACATTTTTCTCAACACAACATATTTCTCAACTCAAATCCACAGTGATTTTTCAAAGACTGAGATAAAAGAAATATAATACAATTTTTACAAGCCAAAATAACTCATAATTATTTTACAACTTCAATGTACAATTTTAATTTACAACTGCTCAAAACCAAAAACAATATATAAATACGTGGTCATACATTACAAGACAAAATGCAAAATGTGGTATACTTGTTATACGAAAATCTCTCATTGGAGGTACTAGCGACTTAGTCTGCTCTGCACTGTCTGTCTACTGCGACAAGAATAAAGCTATCATTTGAGACAATGTCTCAGTGGTGCACAACATTAACCAAATACAATTTAAATCACAATTCATAAATCATATAAATAGTGAATACTTAAAACCATAGTAAATTTCAAGACAGTAATTGTCCACAAGAATTTAAACTCCATTTCTCAATATCACAATAAATTTCAATAAGTCAGATCATGGTTGAATTCAAAAGACAGTATATGTCAATAAGAGTTTAAATTCATTTCACAATCTCACAATACATATCAATAAATCACACAGAGCTTAATCATGTTCCAAAGTTCAATTCGTCCCAAAAGCCGATAGCTAATGAGGTATTCAATTCGTCCCAAAAGTCAATGACTAATGAGGAATAACATAGCTAGCTAGGAAAAATATGAGTACTCATCCAATTCGTCCTCAACAGGCATACACCTCAACACTTCAGCCAGAGAGGGAATTCAATTCGTCCCACTAGACAAGCTAGCGAGGAATACAATCGATATACATGATAGCTGTGGTTTCAAACTATTTCCAATGCTTTTCAATCAATCAGTATCCATCAATATCATTCAAACAATTTTTCACAATTTCAAACCATTTACAATGCTTTTCAAGCAATAAATATTCATTCAAACACATTTCCACAATTTAAAACAATAATGTACAAATAGTCATAATTCATTTCAATTGAAAAATTCAAAAGAAATAGTTGTTGTGCACAAACCTCTGATAACTGTCTCCTGGTTTGGACTCAGTGTTTCCTTTCCTTTTCCTGAGTCTTTGGTAACTGAGAAATACAATTTGAAGTATTTCAGTACTAAATTAAATTGTCTCTAACGATAATGTTCGATAAGTAATTCACTTAAAGCTATTATTTGCTTAATCGCCTAATATACCGACCCTCGATGCGTTGTAGGTAAATTAGGTTTTAGTGTCACTAATATGTCACATTCGATAGTCTTTTAGGGTTGGTACACATTACCAATTTCATTTCCTTGTTTAGTGCATTTTATTGCAAATTGCTATATTCCGATATACTAGTTTGACCTAGCCGGAAGACCTAGTTCCCTCAGTTTTCGGGTTTCGGTCAAAACTACAAACTTGTAGATCTATGTCTTACGGAACGCGGGGCAAAATTTTAGGTCAACGCGGGGCAAAATTTTAGGTCATTCTGAGTTATGTAGACCAAGTTATAGTCATTTTACTATTGCTGGTCAAATGGCATCAAATTTGGTCATTTTAGGTCAACTTTGGTCAACTTTGGTTCGGCTAGTTTTTGGACCCGAAATTTTGCAAGCTGTTTGACTTGCTTATGGTCATTTTTGGGCTTTGGTGTCTTCATGAGACTTGTAGGTATGGGTCTTAACTATTCATGGTTAAAATTTCAGGTCAATTGGACCTGTTTTGAGTGAGTTATGGCCTAAACACTAACTGCTGCCCAAATGGTCAGTTTTTAGGCCTCATTTGCACTTAATCCGAATCGGTCATTTTTCAAGATATCTTGCAAGCAGAATTTTGATATGCTTTCTCAATGAAAGTTGGCACATTTTGTGCCTAGTTTCACCTCCAATTGGTCTCATACCAATTGGAGTTACACATTTAGAGTTATAGGCCAAAATGCACACTGTCCTTAATTACCTTGCTTAAACATGTAGCAATTACACATTTACCTTACCATAAATCCACTCCTCAACCCAATTCTGTTTTGGTACATTACCAAAACCATATACCACTTCACTTTAAAGTCACTTTGGGCATATTACATACATCCTTAACACACCAAATAAAACTCTAATTCATAAAGTCCAAATACAACCACAATTACACATAAACACTACTCATTATTTCATACAATTTCCACAACTAATTTATATAAATATCCATCAATCCTCAATGTCATAATTCTGCCAATATCTTCATGAATTCATACATTCATCATGGAGTCTCAAGGCTGCCGAATTGTTCCACAATGCCAAAGTTTCACATACTTTCTTCAACTTCAATTTCAAATGCATAATCACCATTACATATGGAAATAACTTACTAGGACATCAATTCACCCTATTCAACATGAATTCTCATCAAACATATGTAAGAATATTTCATTAAACATATAACTCCATGGCTGTCCAAAAATGGATATATCAAGAACTCCTCAAACTTGAAAATTTTCTTCACAAAGCACACACCCATAACATGTATATAAAGTTTAACAAAGCAATGTTCAAAAATACAAACTTACCTATGGTTGGGACTTGTTAAACCTTCACAAAACTTCTTAATGTTGGTATCAAACTCTTCCTTGTGATGTGGGGATAAAAATTAATTAAGACAAGTAAGGAAAATTTAGCTTGAAAATAGGTGGAGTATGGCATGGAAGTGGGCGGCCATGGGAGGATTTTGGAGGTTCATTTCGGCAAGGTTGAGGGGATTTGGAGAAGATGAAGTGTAGATGGTGAAATGGACTTACACCTGCCCCATTAGTGTTTAATTAAATCCCTAGTGGTCTACTCACCAAATTTAAATCATATAATATGTTAAATCTGTTATTTACACAATTTTCACTCCACTTTTGGCTATTTACATTAGGTACCACCAAATTAATTTTTCATTTTATTTTCTAAGTGTAATATTATTTATTTTTAATGGACATTTAGGTCAAAATACAATTCGGGATGTCAAATGACCATAATGCCCCTGTTCGGTTTACATTCTCGATTTTTCGGTAACACCGGGTTTTGTCCGTTTTTCGATTTCTCACTTTTCCTTGTACTAATACTTTAATTTTTCTTTGATATTTCTAATGATATTTATACTTCAATTGATGTCTCTTTAAGTCCTAAAAATATTTTCCAGTGTTCCCCGCAGTCCAAGGCTAGTCAACGGTCCACGCCGTGACTTCCCGGTGCGGTCACTCATCGCTAGGGTTCTCGGCTCGCTTAACTTGGTTACCTTTCTTTGTTATTATTTTTCCTTTGTCTTTCTTGTATTTTATTTTCTTGTATTTCATTATTTTATGTCTCCTCACTCATAACGAAGTGTAGTTCTAGGCATCCTAGCTGTCCGGAAAACACTGGTCACCAGAACAGTAGAACGCACTACCGAACTTAGGGGTGTTACAAGAGATATGATGGAAAAGACAACAATTGAGGCCTTCAATCTTGTTGAGATGGTTGCCTACCATAACTTTAAGTGGGCCAATGAAGGAGGATACACAAAAGAATTAGCTGGAGTACTTGAACTAGATGCATTAAGCATGATCAATGCTCAATTTGATTAGCTGAGTGCTAACATTTTTGGAGCTAGTAACTTGGTCTATGATCATCGTGGGGGAGGACGTCACAGTTCAGAGTGCAATTATTATAATGACCCTTCTTTAAAGAAGTTAAACTATGTGAACAAACAACAATGGGAATTTTAACCAAAGATTAGGTGGAAACCCTTACCCAAATACTTACATTCCTAGATTAAAGAATCACTCAAACTTCTCATGGTCCATCCAGTAAAATGAACCCATCAATGTTTGATGGTTTACAACCCTGCATGTGCATGAATCGTTAATAAGTAATAAAGCAGTGAGTAGAGTATCATTCTCACAAAGACCGTGTTGAGTACCAAACTATAGTGATTTTAATTATCTAGATGATCAAATTATATAAAAATAGTAATTAAATCTAAATTAAAAGAAATAAAATCTAAAACAATTAACTAAACTTAAATATTAATTAATAAAAACATTCTAGAGCTAGAGGTTCACACTTCAATCAATTGTAGATCAATCTAATTCATTCAATAAATGGGAGATTATTACTTTGAAGGAAATTTGTAACGCCCTCACTTTAGGTAATCCGTACATTCCACTATTCCGATGACTAACGTTTATTCGGACAGCTAGGATATCTCGAACTACACTCAAACTAGAGTGAGGAAACATAAATTGACTGAATACTGACTAATTAAAATTAAAGAAAAGTAAAAGAAGCAAAGTACGATCCGATTAAATGAGCTGGGGTCACGGCAATAGGTGACCATACTGGGAAGCGACTGCGAAGATAGTTGTCGACCCCAGAACCGCGAGGAACCCTAGGAAATAATTTTTGAGACTTAATTAAAGGTTTATTGAGGACTAAATGACATTAAAAATGTCAAAGAAAATTCAAGAAAATTAGTTAATCGGTACAGACCGAAAATAACCCGATGAGCATAACGAATGGCATTTTGGTCATTTTAACCCCAGAGTTGAATTTTGACCCAAATGTCAATTAAAATGAGAGAGATTAAAGCACATAAAATAAATTAAATCATAAAATTATGCTTAGAAATGGGAAAAGAAAAGAAAAGAAAAAGAAATAAAATATATTGCATGAGTATGATGTCATAATGACATCATAAAAAGTGGTAACCAATGGGAGCTTAACAAATAACTAATAAGGGATAAGAAAGAGTATTAAATGAGATAAAAATTCAATAAAAGCCTATCTTCTTCTTCCTCTTGCTCCCATGCCCATCCACACTCCTCCATAGCTCTCTCTCCATTTTCCTTTTTCAAGCTTAATTTTCCTAAGCTTTTCCACCTCAAAACCCTAGTTTACCTTCACTAAAATTTATCCCCACAACACAAGGAAGCTCTAGGCAGCCACAAGGAGAAGAAATTTCAAAGATTTAGTAAGCTCAAGAATTGATCAAAGAGGTTAGTGCCTAAACAAGTTGTTTTTTTTTTCTTTAACCAGCTTAGGCATGCTAACTTACGTGTAAATTGTATGAAATTAAAAGAAAACTTGGAGTATAAAGAAACTTGATTTTCGACAGCCATGAGGATTGTATGAAATTGATGATTTTAATGGTTTTGAAATGGTTAGTAATGACATGTGATGAGGTTTTATGTGCTAGAAATCAAATTGGATGGGAATTGCATGGGTTGAGAACTTTGCATTAGGGTTTATGATCATGAATTAGTTCTTTTGTGTAATTGTTTGAAATTGACCTAATTGAGATAAATTGTTGACTATTAGAAGTGCTATGAATGTGAAATGAAGTTTGGGAGTTGGGAGGATTTGAAATTGGGAGTGCTGATTTTTCTGTGCATGAAATTGAATCTTAAGTTCATTGTGGTTTCGAAGATATAAGTTGAATTGTGTTGCTCCAATTGGTGTGAGGCTAATTGGAGATAAAACCTAGGACAATTTGCCACATTTTTCATGAAGAACCATGCCCAAAAACTGTCCCTAACCTGGCCTAAATTGGCTTGAATCCGGCCAACCCTAATCTGGACCTGGAAAAATGACCAAATGAACAGTAAATATTCAAATGGCTATAACTCACACTAGGAAGGTCAGAATGACCTAATTCCCATAGGAAAGGGTAAACATAGTAGCACATTTTTCATGAAGAACACAGAACCCAGATCTGCCTCTAACCAAGTCAAAAACTGTCCAGAACCAATCTGCCAGAATTTATTGGACATAGTCTTACCCGACCAATTTTGGCAAAAAGGACATAAATTGGTCTAAAAATTTTCAAATGCAATGAAACAAGTGCCAAAATTTTTATAAGACATAGATCTACAATATTGAAGTTTGGACCAAAACCCAGAACCCAAGGGAATTAGGCCAAATTGCTAGAAACACATAAAAATCTGAAACTTGACTATACCACCACTTGACCTCAGAATAGTTTTTATAGCATATCTCCCACTAGGAAATCCCAAATGGGATGAACCAAATTGTTCTGGAAACCTAAGAGATAGGGCTTCAACATTGATTTAGAAACTTTCCTCAGATTATGAGTGTAAGAATCCTAGAATGAGAGTCAAAGCCACTGACCTGAACCTGGAATCCTATAGACACAAGGTACCTAAGTCCAGTCCAGTTAATTTGCTACAATTAATTCTATAAGATCTGAAAAATTATAATTCAAAAATTTGAGTAATCATAAGACATAGGATAACAACGCATATGGAGAACATTAGGCCTAAAAGTGGTTGTAACATGTCCAATTAATTAGATAAAGATAAACTCCAGAATCTGCCTGAATCTGGACTCAAAAAGAGACTATGAACTAGTTGTGGTTATTTGATCATAAATTGAGTTTCAAAACTCCAAATGACATGATTCAAAAAGGAAAACAAAGATAATACATAGAAGAACAACTTTCATGAAGAAAGTGTAGCCAAACAGTGGCCATATCTTGGCCAATTTGATAGATAAAGTCAAGGCACCGGTTTTGAACCTAAAGAAAGGTTTATGAAATCATTTGATACTTAAAATGTAAATTATCTAAATACTTTGCTAAACACATAAGTTATATGAATATGTACTTGGGACTCATGTTCCCATTATAAATGACATGAATATGTACTTGGGAACTATGTTCCCATTATAATGACATGAAAATGGTATAAAGCATAAATAGTGCATGAAGTGAAATAACAATATGTTATGAACCCTTAATAATATATAGCATGAAATAATAAAACTATAAGTGCTTAATAATACTAATTTGCCTAAAGTATACCTAGACTTATATATATAGCTTGGATCGATTTGTATACCAATTAGGAACTACAGATTACAGTACTGCCCACAGGAATGATCATTGATAGACAATATATGTCTGATATGATTGTTCTACTGGCTTTATGCCTGCCCATTGGCCATTGTGCCTGATATGATTTATGGCTTTATGCCTACGCGTTGGCCTTGTGCCTGACATGACAGATGTATACATGATAGGCATACGGATGTCTAACTTGTATACTCCCATGTATCCAGTCTTTATAGTTTGTCATAGGTTACTTGGGCATAAATATGAGCAATGAGTCTTAAATTTAATTAAGTGCCAAAAAGATCACAGTTATGAGTAATAGGCTGCAAAAATCAATTGATGATATGAAAAGATCCCAGTAAATTAATATGCTCCTATGGAGCAGCTAGAGTTATGAAACGACTCATAAGTGATAAGCTTTAAAAAAATAAATAATTATATGAAGAGACCACTGATATGAAATTAAGAAGACTGAAAATGGAATAAATTATTAGAAAAGACCCCGACAAGTTTAATTGCTTCCAAAGTTCAGTAAATATGTAATTGACTAAGAGTCTATGAAATATGTATCTCTATATGAAATTATGCATGTAATAATTATTCTTGATTATTTAGTTATTTTTATTTCAATTTATGCACCATTAAGAAAAATGCTTAGCGTGTTGGTTCTTACCACACGTAGGTATAGAAGACCAGTACCAGCAACAACTGTAACAACGGCAATAGAGCTTAGACAGGATTTTGATCAGATCTGCTACAGTGTAGGTTGTCATCTCAGCAGTCCATTTTGATAGGGCTCATTTATATTTAGATTTTACATTTTGGTTATTGTATATAAGTAAAAGATGTAAATCATTTTGTGAATGTAAATAAATTGTAAATTATTGTATACAAATTTTATGTGAATGTATGAAGTTTATATGAATGAAATCAAATTTATTTTCTTGATAATTATATGAGCTATGATATGATATAATGCATGGAAATTGATATGAGCAATGAGATGAGGTATGAGAATATAAAATAGATATAAAATGTTTTTAACAGGTAACAGTGGAACCCGCCATGCACTGAATAAAATAAAAAAGACTTTTTCTGGATCTCCATGAAAATAAGATGTGATAAAAAAAATTATACACGTAAGATAATATAATTAAATAGACATTAAATTAATATTGTACACGACAAGACAGGATAAGGTGCTCTGACATCGAATGTAGCACACTTTGCTCAACTACACTGTAGACGAGTGAGGGGTGTTACATTTATAAAGGTCCCTTAGGCAAATCCCACGTCGGCAAAGTATAGATATGGTCTTGGATTCACAAAGTAATGATATATAAAATGGGAGAACTAATCACTAGAGGCGCCTTTTGGTGAAATGGCCTGGAGAGTTGGAAGAACTCTAGGGTTAAGCGTGCTCGTTTGAGAGAAATCCTAGGATGGGTGACCTCCTGGGAAGTTCTCCATTTCACCTATGGGACAAAATCGTGAGGTTTATGGCCAAAGCGGACAATTCCTTTAGTGGTTGGAGCCCGATCGTTACAATTGGTATCAGAGCTGCTTGCGTGTCCTCGTGAACGATGGTGAGGCAAACCTCAGCAAGGACGCTGAGTCCCGAAAGGGGGGGAGAAAGGTCCCTTAGGAAAATCCCACGTCGGCAAAGCACAGAGATGGTCTTGGGTTCAAAAAGTAATGATATATAAAATGGGGGAACTAATCACTAGAGGCGTCTTTTAGTGGAATGGCCTAGAGAGTTGGAAGAACTCCAGGGTTAAGCATGCTCGCTTGAGAGAAATCCTAGGATGGGTGACCTCCTGGGAAGTTCTCCATTCCACCTATGGGACAAAACTGTGAGGCTTATGGCCAAAGCAGACAATTCCTCTAGTGGTTGGAGCCTGACCGTTACAAAATTAATCCTAAGTTATCTTAAGTCCTCTCTCAAGGCACTCAAGATGTATTTTAATTAACTTAAACCCTACTTTCATGGTGATTAAATTAATTAAAATTGATTATATTCTTTGATCACTTGTTAGATCCACATAGAATTTCAGCCTATCTCTAGATCAAGAATCCTAAGTTCAAAATCTTGGTTTTCTAATATTAATCTCCACCTTTCATTCCTTCAATTAATATTTAGAATCAATACTAAGTGGGTACCAACACATAGCATGCATTAAGGACACAAGAGATTGAATTAAAGAACATAATACTCAATATATTAAATAAAATCAAACCAGATCCATAATTAGATTGAGGGTACTACATCCCTAACCCTAGAATAAAGAAACTACTTATGCACGGTGAGTTTTACAATCAAGTTTATAAAATAATAAAAAAAAACATGAGAAGAAATAAAATGAAAAAACACAGATGGAGAATTGCAGCCATGGACTTTTGAAACTTCAGCTGAAAATCTCTTCTAGCAATCTTGCAGATCTTATTTCACCTTTGCTTTTCTTGAAGTTAATGTACACTCTTGAATGTAAATTGGTTCCCCTTTTTAATGAAAATTGGGTTCTTGTATTTATATCTGATGAAAAACCCTTGTTTCAAAGTCCAAATAGGGTTAGAAGTTCTTTGGAATGAGTGAGAAGAAAGAAAAGTCAAATTAGAATTTTATTAGGAGTCACTACACAGGGTTGTGCAATTTTTACACGAGGTTGTGTAATGTTACATGGGGTACCCTATGTAACTCTCTGGTCCTTGAATTTTTGCAGTTTCTATGGCTTAAAAGGTTACACGGGGCTATGTAATTTTTACACGAGGCTGTGTAATATTACATGGAGCTGTATAATTTTTACACTGGTTGTTTAATTTTAAATGGCTAAAAAACTGCATTTTAAAGCTTCAACTCTTTTCTAATTTTATCCATGCCTTCTTGAATCATAGAAACATACTTGAGAAAGACCAAAAAATAAGGGATTAGACCAATTTAACATAGAATTTGAAAGAAAACTAAAAACACTTGAAAATAAGCATAAAACCTTGAAAATAAACATAAAAGTAACAAAATACTAACAAAATTTAATAAATATTAACCCTAAATGTCTATATAATTTGACTTCATGAATCAACTAACAAAAGGGTTACAAACCACCAACACCACCACTTGGGTTTTAACAAAGAAATCCTAATCCACCTCCGTTGCTGCCTCCTCCTTGGCCTTAACCTTAACCTCAACCTCATGAGCAAAAATCATCCATGGAAGCTATAATAACACAATAATAGCAAAATGAGATGATTAAGTAGCTTACCTCCAGAATGGATTAACTAGCCACTCATAATAAAATGTTTGAGAACTAGATTGCTCAGAAGGCTAGCTCTTCAAGCAAAGCCCTTGCTAAACTACCTAGCTGACCAGAGATGACCCTGAAAGAGCATTGCAATACTATTACATTGAGAAGTGAAAGTCTAGTAAAGAATCAACTGAGTAATGGTGTGCAAGAAAGAAAGGGAGCAGATGAAGTTGAAAAAGCTCCACCAATAGAAGAGGAGAAATGCATGAAGACAAAGGCGTTCAAGAAAAGGAAGCCAAATACATACCTTCAAAACCATATATCCCACCTTTACCTTTTCCACAAAGGGCATTAAAGGTAAACTTTGAAACTCAATTTGGGAAGTTCTTGGAAGTGCTCAAAAAGCTTTATATCAATATTCCATTCACGAAGGCTCTTTCTCAAATGCCATCCTATGCAAAGTTCTTTAAGTAGATCCTATCCAATAAAAGGAAGCTTGGAGAGTATGAGACAATAACATTAACTGAGGAGTGTAATGCAATTCTTCAAAACAAGCTTCCTCAAAAGCTTAAAAATCCAAGAAGTTTCTCCATTCCTTAATCTATTGATGAATTGAATATTGATAGGGCTCTTTATGATCTTGGTGCTAGTGTAAAATAATGCCTTTGTGAATATGTAAGAAGTTGAAATTGGGAGGGCTTAAACCAACCACCATCTCTCTATAATTAGCAAATAGATCAATAAAGTACCCCATTAGTATTCTATAGAATATTTTGCTTAATGTTGGTGAGTTCTTAATCCTAGTTGATTTTGTGGTGCTTAATATGAAGGAGGATGGCGGTAATATTGGGAAGGCCTTTCTTGGCAACTACTGAAGCTAATATTGATGTGAAAAATGGGAGGTTGATATTAAAGGTGGGAGAGGAGGGAATAGAATTTAATCTATTTGATACTCCTAATCAAATAGCTATAGTAAACTCTTACTTTAGAATAGATGTGATAGAAAACGATAAAGAACTAGTGCAAAACTCAGTCTCATCACCTCCCTCTAATAAGAATAAAGCTCCAAAGGTGAATCTTAAGTCTCCTCAACCTAAGCTAAAGAAATCTAGCTCATCCAAGTCTACCAAATTTGCTCTTCAAGGTGTGATTAAAGTTCTAGACAAGATAAAAAGTGTTTTCATAGTTGATGAGAAAGAAGATGAAATACAAATATGTTAAAACACTTGTCAAGTGTGGGGTCTATTTCTACATATTCAAGCCACCATGATAAAGAAAAAGAGCCAAGCTAATAACCTTAAATTAGTGCTTCTAGGGAGACAACCCAAGTTTTACTTTTAATTTTTGCATTTGTTTATTTCTTTTATTTTATCACCTTCCAAAATTATTTTGATGATTGTTCAGTTTATCGGTTCAAGAAGCATTTGAAAGGAGCAATGGAGATTAAGCATACAAATCTTCAAGGGGAGGCACGCTTTAAGGGGGAGTATTCTTTATCCATTAGCTTCTCTTTATTGATTACATTTATGATGTTACTCTTGAGCTGATTGTGCTATCTTAATGACATTAAAGTCAATGTCAAATTTAAGTTTTGGGTGCAATAATATTTGCATTTCTGGTAAAAAATTTCAACATTTTTTTTCTGCATCTTTGCATTTTAGTTATAAAATCAATAAAATTTTAGCATTTTTCAACTCTTTTGATATGATGAGAATTGTTTTGATGGATGATTGAAGTGACTTAAAAAGGTTTGATATGTTGATAGCTCAGAAGAGTATAAGGGTAAATTTTTCATAGTGTAATTTCCGTTTAGCTTTGTGTAGATTATTTTTCCTAGGCATGTCTATATCATTCTTGTAACACCCCTCACCCGTCTACAGTGCAGCCGAGCAAGGCATGTCACACTCGGTGCCAGAACACCCTATCTTATCTTACTTTATTCCTTTAATAATTTATTCTCGTTATATTTTAATATCAATTATTTTTCTAAGGAGAAGCCAGCAGAGTTTCCCCTGTTCTAATACCATTTGGCGTGTCTCGCTATTTATCTGCTTGAAATTTCAACAATATCTTCACAATAAAATCTCATCATTTCATGCATCATCTATATATTTCAATTTTGTCTTCAAACCCATACAATCTCATTCATGCTCAAATCACATAAGCAAAATTTTTTAATTTCATTACTTTACATAATTTATAAAATAATTATATAATCTCATAATTTACATGATGTATAAATTGATTACATATGAAATAGCTAAACTAATGTGAGCCCTATCTACATGCATTGCTGAGGAGGTGACAACCTTATACACTTCTGACACTTCTATAGATCCAGACTCCAAAATCCCAGTCTAATATCCACTTGCCTTTATCTTTAGTACCTGCGCGAGGAAACAAATCCATCACGCTAAGCATTTCTGCTTAGTGGTGCAATAATATAACAAGAAAGTAATATATACAAATAAGAAAGACTGAAGTATAATTCTAAAGTATAATTTAGATCCTCGGGTATAAATTAAATTTGGTATGATATTTTTAATATCAACTATCTTATATTCTATTTTGTCCCTTTTTGGAAGTGCTGAGTTTATATAGTAATAATATTTGATATACAGATTAATTCTAGGAGTATCGTATTTTTGGTTCCTACAATTCTGAAAATTTCATTTGTACTACTTGATTCAGTTATGTTTCCATTGCTAATCTTTTTCCTCATTTCATTCAATACTTTCTAATGTTTTTAATTACTAATGTTCTTAAATAATTTCAATAATTTACACTGCCCAGGTAACCTATGACAGGCTGACTAAACTAGATAACGGGTCGTTGGCATTGGACATCGTGGTGCCTCGGGCTGTCATATCATGGGACGCAGAACGTCAACCACGTATGCAGTAAGTATGGCTAAAAAGCCATGATAACATATAATCGGGCATAAAAGCCATGAGTGTAGGCATAAATCCATGAGTGCGGGCATAAAGCCATGAGCACGGGCATAAAGCCATGAATACAGGCATAAAGCCTTACGCAGTACTACTAAAACAATATCCTATTGGCATGCCAAACTATCCAATCTGACACACGTGTCTAGGCAATACATGGGCACATAGTACCATTAAATGTTAATATACATTATGTTTTATGACTTCATTATTTCATAACAAATTCCATAATTTATACATTCATTTTATCGCAATTCACATCAATTATCCTTATGTCCCATTGTACTCAAAGTATATTTCCTTTCTCCAATAATGAGAATTACTATCTCATTCATACATTAATATAATTCATTTATATAGTTCACTATTTATCAATCTCACTATCTATTTATCACTTACAATTTCTTATCTAATTTAATACACCAATTTACATGTACCTAGATTCAAGCAAATTTCATTTATATGTACCTAGATTCAAACATATTCATTTGTATTCATAAAAGGAATCTAAGTCTCAAATATTATTTGCACATCCTTTATACCTTTAATATTTCATTTATAGTCATTTATAAATCACATTTCAAAATATTTTAATAATATCTCCTAAATTCCATTTGTGATGAGAATACAATTCCCATCTACCTATCCTCATAATTTAGATATACATTAAATCCTTTAAGTGGGGTACCATTGACCCCATTAGCAACTTAAGTTTTTGGTAGTTACTATTCACTTGATCATTTCCCTTCAAAGGTTGACTTTTTAATTCATAATATGTACACTAATGTTTGATACATATTTATACCACATTTTGGGTTCTAAGTTTGTTGGCATTGATTGCCAATTGCAATTCAAAGCCTCCTAAAAATATTTTCAAAAATTCAGTTTTTGTGTCTTATGTTTACTGTTCCATTGGTTTAAGTTACAGTGAGAATTTGGAAAACTTTTCTTCATCAAAGTTGTTCCTTTATGTGTCTTATTTAATTTCCTTTTTGAATCACTCCATTTAGAGTTTTGTAGCTCAAGTTATGGTCATTTTACCATAACTGGCCGGATTAACCTGTACCCAGAATTTCTGGGCAGAATTGGTTCTGCCAGATTTGGTGTCTTGAATTTGGTGGACAATTCCATTAAGTTATGGTTAGAATTTAGGTTTGTGTTCTTCATGAAAGTTGTTCTAAATTGTCTAAGATTTCTATTGATATAAAAATCAGGTCAATTGGACATTTCTACACTGAGTTATGACCATTTGAACAAACACTGTTCATTTGGTCATTTTCCAGGGACAACTTGCGTGTTGCCCGGATTGAGGTAATTTTTTGGTCAACTTGGGTTGGTTTTCTAGGCAGGGTTTCTTCACCAAAAATGTTGCATTATGTGTCTAATTTCACCTCCAATTAGCCTTGTACCAATTGGAGCTTTCTAGCTCTACTTATGGCCATCCAAACCTACTGGACTCAAGGGTCCAAATTCTGCCTCAACACACAACATCACACCCACTCAATAGTTTGGTCATCTCATTAATTCATATCAACAATTGGGTGTCAAATTAACTTAATTTAGGCATAATTACATCATTTAGAGCACCACAATTAAAATTCTCCAATTTAGCAAAGCCTAAATCAATTTGGTATAATTTCAAAATCCAAGGGATTTGATAGCACTAACCTTGTTCCTTAGCTTCACTCAACCTTCAACCACCCTTTAGTTCCATCAAACTCCACTTCCCCTTATTGAACCCACCTTGGCAGAATTTTGCTTTCTTCTAAGCCTCCAATTTCTTGTGTTTTCTTGAGTGCTTCATGCAATTCAAGCTTCCATCTAGGGTTTTCTAATGATTTCTCAAAGAAATCATGGTGGAAGACCTAATTTCAAGCTTTTGGTATGTGCTTCAATGGAGTATTTTGAGAGAGAATTGAGAGAAAGGGGAAAATGGCAGGTTGGGAAAGGAACCAATTCTGAATGTTTTCTCATTTTTTTTAGATATTTAAGTTTATTTAATTGTTAAATAACTAATTTGTCTTATTAGGCAATTTCCATTTAATTTAAAATTTGTAATTAAGTTTATTAATTTTTCATCTATTATTTTCATTCTTATATATACTCTTTTCCACTTAACTAAAGTCCATTTCAATACTTTAATTTTCATTTAGCTTATGTAACATTTTAGTCAAAAATCACCTCTTCCAGTGAAATGACCAAAATGTCCTTCATTGTATTTTTCAGGTTATAATTGTCTTTACCGATTGGCATAAATTTTCTTGCATTTCATTGACATTTTTATTGTCATTAATCCTCATTAATCCTTCAATTAAGTCCTAAATAATTATGTCACGGGGTTCCTCATGTGTCTGGGGTTGGCAACTGAATCCACAGTCGTTAGGGTCACCCATCGCTGGAGCTACGTCTCATTTAACCTTAGTGCATTTCATTTCTAAAATTTTTCCTTGATTTTTCTTATCATTGTTTGGATTATTTATGACTCCTCACTCTAGTTTAAATATAGTTTCAGACATTTTGGCTATCTGGACTGTCACACCTTACCCCTCCGTAAGGCATAACATGATCCCGTAGAATACTTAATGAACTACCGAACTTCACCTACCGATAACTCATTAAGTACTCTACAAGGGATTTTAAAACAATTTTCTTACATTTTGGAAGTGGTGAGCATTTTAGTGAGAATTAAAAACCATTTATTCAAAGCTTAAGGACTAGTAAAAAATTTTGTCCATTTAATTTTTGCCGCAAATTTTATAAAAATTTTGATAGAGTTCCCTCTGTATTTTGAGAAACCAGTTCTTCAAAGACCTGTAAAAAGCACTTCCAAAAGTTTTCCACAACTCCCAATCTCCAATAAAACTCAAATCAACCCAATTCAAATCACTTCAAAGCAATTTCCACAATTTAATCAAATTTGGTCATCACAAAATTTTTAATACTTCATTAGCAGGGCATAAAGCAGAAAATTCATATTTACAAATATTAAATTTTCAGAAGCAAACCCAAAATAATATTATTACAATTTATTTATAACTGCTCAACTTTCATTGATACATACAACATTCCTATATTTACATCAGAATTATCTACAAGGGTATAAAATAATACCCGCATAAATGATCGTGTAGTTTTCCAGTTAGTAGCAGCTCATTCTGCTACCTTCTCCTTGCTCTTATTTGCGACAGCAAAATAAGCTATCGCTGAGTATAAAATACTCAGTGGTGCACAATAAAAAAATTAAAATGCTGTAAATAAATCATTCATTGCCAAACATACTTTAAACAGTTCTCAATCATATTTCACAAGTATCAAAGTTCATAATAACACCATTTTGTCAAATAATCTATTATACACAGTTTAGTCAAACAATTTCATAACACAGTGTTGCCAAAGTCATACACAACTTAAGTCATGACACAAAATTTCCGATCAATGCCGTGTTGTACACCACGACAAAGCAATCTACAGCCCCATTAATTGAAATCAATGAGGGAGGTGGCTAGCTAGCTAATGAGTACTCATCCGATCTACAACCTCAACTGGCAAGCCAGAGAGGGAGGAAAATAAACGATCTCAACCCCATAAATGGAGGAGGAATAATAAGTAACTGTCATGCTAAGTGTGAATCAAAAATTCGTTTCAAACATTTCATTCAAATATTGCATACAAAAATCAAATCAATTTCCAAAGTTACAATTTGATCACAAGGTGGCAACACAAAAGTTCATAAATTCATAATGCGTAATAAATCAATTTTTCAAGGATAAAATGCTTAAATAGGGTTTATTGTGCACAAACCTCAAGCGAGTCGTCCCTTAGCCTCGACTCGTTTCCTCGGATTCCTTCCCAATATTCTTTTCAACTGAAACACAAAATTTTACAATGTTTCAGTACTAGAACTTAACATAAATCCCAACATAAATTTTAACTTCGCATTTACCTATTTCTAACGTGTTAAATTCGACGTTCTCGAAATTTTGTGTTTCGGGTTACTATTCACTGCACTATTTAAGTCAAATAGTTGACTTTCTAAGGCTTAATAGGTATGGAAACTCCAACTTCACCCACATACCACATTTTGATCATTAAACTTGTTGGTTTTGGTCACTTTTTCAAAGCATAGGTCATTTTGGCAAAATTGCTAATTTTTGGTTTTAGTGCTTCGAAGTTGCACTGTTCCATTGGTCGATCTACTGTTGGAATTTGACAAAACTTCCTTCATAGAAAATGTTCCTTATTGTCTTAAGTGTATTCTCATTTTTGGATCACCTCAATCGGAGTTTTGTAGCTCAAGTTATGGCCAAAAAAAGTTTACTGTTCACGTGCACTATTCATACTGGTATTTTGGGTTCTGGCAGATTTTGATCCAACTTTGGTCAGTAATTTGATTAAGTTAAGTTCATAATTTGGTCTAACTTTCTTCATATGAAATGTTCTACTATGTCTTAGGTTTCCGTCGGTTCAAGAATCGCCTAAATCCGAGTTTCCTAGAGAGAGTTATAGCCATCCAAACATTACTGCTCAAATGAAAATCTGCAGAGTTGCAGGTTTGGTAACTTAACTTTGCTCAATAATTTGAATGGGTTAATGGCATAATTTGGGGTGATGTTCTTCATGAAAGTTTTAGATCTATATCTCCTCTAACCCCTGGCCAAATTTCAGGTCAATTTGACATGTCTAACTCGAGTTATGACCAAATACTGTTCATTTGGTCAGTTTGGTGTAGTGGCAGCCTGCTCTCATTTCACTTTGGTCAATTGTTTCACCCAGTTTTGGTCAGTTTTTGGGCATGATTCCTTAATGAAAATTGTGCTCTTTTATGTCTATTTTCATCTCCAATTGGTGGCATATCAATTGGACTTGTAAAATTTGAGTTTTGGTCCTTCAAAGTGGGTTTGGTCATGCTGCCAGCAGCATGACCATTTACCTCCGAATTTAACTTAGTTTCCTATCATTCCCACACAAGTTATTTGGTCATAATTGACCATTATTTCACTTCACAATAGGTCCAACATGCCATTTATGCATTTCTCTAAATTTTGGTTCATAAACCCTAGTATTGAAAACCCTAACTCATCATTTTCATGCCTTTAACTACTTCTAATGGTTTAAATGTTAATCATTTAACTAAGTAAAGTTTCTAAACTCATTCAATTGCATCATATTCATGCAAACCATACTCCTCCCAAGCTGCCCGAAAATTCAGTTTGTTCCTCCCCATATTTTTATTTCATTTTAACACATTACAAACTAATTCAACAACTAATGTTGCATTAAAAATGGAAGATAATAAGTTAACATGCTCACCTCTCTTTAATCCTCAAAACCCTATCTTTAGCTCCACTTTCTTCTTGTAATTCTCTTCTCAAATTGCAACTACAAGCTTTAAAGAAGTTCTTATGAGAGTTATTATGGTTGGGTAAGGAAAATTTAAGCAATGTAAGCTTAAAGAGAAAGTTTCCATGGGGATTTATGGAGGAAGTCAGTGTCACTTTAGGAAGAAGAAGAGCTTTCTAATAAATTTCTTTTTCTTTTCTTTCCTTTATACGTTTTTTGCTTATGGAAGACCACTAAATCCAAATTAATTAATTCAATTTATTAATTTAGTTATGACATCATGCATGATGTCATAACTTTTGACTTTTTCCATTTTCATCTCTTTTTTTTTTTTATTAGTTCTTTAATTTAATTCTCGATTCTGAAATTTTCTTTTCTCTGATTTTATTTGTGATTAGGTCGAGTCACCTATCGGGTCAATTGACCAAATTGCCCTCGCCGATTCATCGGTTGCAAATAATCCAATATTTCTTCCGGCTCCCGACCTAATTATTTGACCGCTTAACGCTTCTTTTTCGTGATTTTCTCTTTTCCACTGTGTTCATAAGGGTCCTAAGGACCGCAGCGTCACTTTTTACCGTTCGAAATTTGAGTTTAAAACGACTTCGCAGTCGTTCCCAAGGAGGTCACTCATCGCTGTGACTCTCGGCTCGTTTAACCTCTTATGTTCTGTTTTTCTTATTTATACTTAACTAATTGGACATTACTAATTATTTGTGTTTATGGTTTCTCTGGTTGTCTTAAGTGTGGTTCTAATCCCCTTAATTGTCCGGATCGACACCGGTCACTGGAATAGTGAAATATACCAGGCTATACAAATAGGGGTGTTACACGGACCGACATTAGTCACCGGAATAGTAGAACGTATGGACTACCTAAAGTAAGGATGTCACAATTCCATTACAATGTGCATGGATGTGATTTTATAATTGTTTCACCAGTCCTAGAACAGGTCTTTTAAACTTATCAAAGTGAAATCCTAGCATACATTTGATAAAGAGATTATTTAGGCATTCTTTGATTTTACCCCATTATAGCCTTAACCACCCTTGATTTAAATACATCCTTTGTAGCCAACTAGAGCCTATGTTTTTACCTATATATTTTCTTTGTTAACCCACATTATTTACCTAGCCCTTAGCCCAAAATTTACCTTTATGAGAGAGGCTGTCTATTAAAATGTAAGGTACTAAATAAAAAAAAAATTAGAGAATGAGATAAAATAGAAGTGCGGGTGTATTAAATAAATTATAAGGAAATAATCCTCCTAAGTGTTAAAAAAAAAGTTTAAGAGTGGATACCAAAAAGGGATAAGAATAACAAACCTAAAAATTATAAATAAAGTACCTATTCAAGTATTAAGAATTATGCTAGCACTAGAGTTAATTTGTAAATTTCTTCTCTCCATAAAATAAGGAGAGAGAGAGAGAGAGAGAGAGAGAGAGAGAGAGAGAGAGAATTTGTAAATTTCTTCTCTCCATAAAATAAGGAAAGAGAGAGAGATTTTGATGTGTCTTGATCTTTTACAGATTAATAGCTCTCTTATTTTGTTTACCTATTATCTTTTTCTTTGATTGTCACATTAATACCCTTTAACCCCATTATAGCCTTATGAAAAGACCTTTTGATCATTTGAAAGTGTGTGCTACATTAACAGAAATAGGGATAGAAGGTCTATTTATAGGACTTGGGAAATTAAATTCAATACATTCATATAGAGGTATTAGAAACTACTAAATGTTCATATGCTTATTTAAGTAAAGCAATTTCCTATAACAGGAATGTGTACATATGTTTTGGCTTGGTAATTTATGCTTCGCTAAATATTAGTATGTACAATGGATATTGTCATTGTTAGCACTTTGATGGGTTGTTGACATGTTGATTTTTTTTGAGGTTGTCTTTAAAAGTTTAGAATTTCAATTCTTGTTATACCAAAAGAAAAGTACTTCTCATATGTATTTAGTTTCTATTTGCTTGAGGATAAGAAAAAGTTTGAATTTGGGGGTATTTAATTTAGTCAAATCATATAGGCATTTAGGGTTAATATGAATTGTATTTTGTTTGCATTTAGTCACTTTCATGCTCACTTTCAAGTGTTTTTTGTTTCATTTTATAATTATATGTTAAATTGATCTAATTCCTTAGTCTTTTTTACTTTTATTAGGTGTGTATCAATGGCCCAGGATCTTATGGAGGCGATTAGAAAAGCACCAGAACCTTAAAAATCAAGTTTGGAGACCCCAGAAGATAACGCAGCTCATGTAAATGGAAAAACAAATTTCACAGCATGTATTATATACAACATGGCTCGTGTTCCTTGGTGAATAAAATTACACAGCCCGTGTAACCTTCTAAGCTTTAGAAACTTTAGAAATTTAAGGTCTAGAAAGTTACACTGGGTAAGGTCGTGTAAATTAAATAGGTTACACAGTCTATTCTATTTTTGGTGATTGAAACTCTAACCCAACTTTTCATTATTCCTGGCCATTTCTAGAGGTTTTCTAAACCTATTTGGACTTTGAAACAAGGATTTCACACTAGATATAAATATAAGTCAAAGTTTTAAGCGAGGTCAACCTTTAGGTAACACAGCCTATTCTATTTTTGGTGATTGAAACTCTAACCCAACTTTTCATGATTCCTGGCCATTTCTAGAGGTTTTCTAAACCTATTTGGACTTTGAAACAAGGATTTTACACTAGATATAAATATAATAAGTCAAAGTTTTAAGCGGGGTCAACCTTTGTACTTTCAAAAGAGCAAAGTAGTTTTGAGAAAGGCAAAGGAAGAGATCAAATTTGTAAGACTTCTAGACTGGATTTTTAGCTAAAGTTCCAAAAGTCCAAGACGTGATTCTCTATCTTGGTTCTTTCATTCTATTTTCTTCTCATGTCTTTTCTTTATTATTTTATAAACTTGATTGTAAATCTCACTATGTGTGAGTAGTTTCTTTATGCTAGAGTTAAGGATGTGGCACTTTGAACTCAGTTATGGATTTGATTTAATCTTATTTAATAAATTGGGTATTTTGTTCTTGATTCAATCTCTTGTATTCTTAATGCATGCTATGTGTTGAGCTCCACTTAGTATTGTTTTTAGATATTAATTGAAGGACTAAAAGATGAAGATTAATATTGGAATAAATAAGATTTTAAACTTAGGAATTCTTGATTTGGAGATAGGTTAAAATTCTATATGGATCTAATAATTAATCAAAGAACTTAATAAGTTTTAATTAATTTATTCGCCACAAAACTAAGGTTTAAGTTTATTAAAATACAACTTAAGTGCCTTGAGAGAGGATTTAAAGTAACTTAGGATGAATTTCCTTAAAAGTAATCATTTCCCATGTATTGAATGAATTGGATTAGATCTATAATTGATTAAAGAGTGAACCCCTAACTCTAGAATGCTTTTATTAATTGATATTAAAGTTTAGTTAATTGCTTTAGATTTTATTTCATTTAATTTTGATTTAATTATTATTTCTCTACAATTCAATAATCTAAATAATTGTAATTGCTATTTAGTTCAGTACTCAACATGAATGTCACTCACTCATCATCATTACTTGTTAATGATCTGTGCCCTTGTAGAATTTTGCACAATAAGTTTTTAGCGCTGTTGTGAGGATCGGTGCTTTGATATTGAACAATAGGCAATTTAATTAATTTTGACATTTTATTTTGTTTTGTTTTGTTTTAATTATTACACCTCACTTTGCTTTGTTTTGTTACTTTACAGGAATATCTATTTAGTTTATGACTAGAGCTAAACTAGAGGAGGAATTGCTTAAATTAGATCCAGAAATAGGTAGAACTCTAAAAGCCATTAAAAAGGAGAAGAAGCAACAAAAGACCGAATCTTCGAAAATGGCAGAGTAGGACACCAAGCCTCTAAGAGACTATGGTGCACCTAACACTGAAGGATTTCAACCAAGTGTAACATGACCTATAATGGTCAATAATAACTTCAAGTTGAAACCAACATAGCTTCAAATGATTCAACAAGGCCAGTTGGAGGTTTTCCATTAGAAGATCCGCATTTCCACATCTAGTGCTTCTTTGCTCTATGTGATACATTTAAGATGAATGGGGTTTTTGAAGATGCCATTCACTTAAAAGCGTTTCCATTCTCTCTGAGGGACAGAGCAAGGAAGTGGTTACTATCTCAACCTGTCGGTTTATTCACCATATGGAATGATCTATCATAAGTTTTTTTAGCTACATATTTACCACTTGGGAAGACAATTAAACTCCACACTAAACTTAATACATTCCAACAAAAGGATAATGAATCTATCTATACTGCATGGGAAAGGTATAAAGATCTTCGAGGGAGTGCCAACACTGTGGCATTCAAAATTGGCTGCTCATTCAAAATTTCTATAATGGCTTCTACCATCAATAAAGAGCATTATTGATTCAACAACTAGTGGAGATCTGATGGAAAATACAGTAACTAAGGCTTACAATCTCCTTAAGCAGGTTACCTACCACAACTATGAGTGGGATAATGAAATAAGAGACACAAAAAAATCAACTAGAGTACTTGTACTGGATGCATTGAGCATGATCAAGGATTAATTTGATTAGCTGACAAAAAGGTTAGATAGGTTGAGTGCTAATGTTGTTGGAGCTAGTAACTTGGTCTGTGATTAGTGTGGGGGAAAACATCAGAGTTCAGAGTGCAGTTATTACAATGATCCTTTTTTAGAGCAGTTGAACTATGTGAACAAACAACCATGGGAATTTTAACCAGAGATTGGGTGGAAATCCTTACTTGAATACTTATAATCCTGGATGGAAGAATCACCCAAACTTCTCATGGACCAACCAGCAAAATGAACCTACCAATAGCATGGTTACAAACCACCAACACCACCACCTTGGGTTTCAATAAAGAAATCCTAATCCACCTCCATTGTTACCTCTTTCTCAACCTCAACCTCAACCTCAACCTCAACCTCAACCTCAACCTTAAGAATAGAAATCAGCCATGGAAGCTATAATGGAGAACTTTTTAATGCCATCCTATGCAAAGTTCTTAAAATAGATCCTATCTAACAAAAGGAAGCTTAGGGAGTGTGAGACAATAGAATTGACTAAGGAGTGCAACACAATTCTTCAAAACAGACTTACTTCAAAGCTTAAAAATCTTAGTAGTTTCTCCATTCCTTTTTTTATTGGTGAATTGAATATGGATAAGGCTCTTTGTAATCTTAGTGCTAGTGTGAGCTTAATGCCCTTATGAATATGCAAGAAGCTGAAATTGGGAGAGCTCAAACCAATCACCATCTCCCTATAATTGGCGGATAGATCAATAAAGTACCTATAAGGATTCTAGAGAATATTTCACTTAATGTTGGTAAGTTCTTTATCCTAGTTGATTTTGTGGTGCTTTATATGGAGGAGGATGCAAGAATCCCAGTAATATTGGGAAAGCCTTTCTTAGCAACTGTTAAAGCTAATATTGACATGAAAAATGGGAGGTTGACATTGAAGGCGGGAGTGGAGGAAATAGAAGTTAATCTATTTGATACTCCTAATTAAACAGCTGTAATAAATTCTTGCTTCAGAGTACAACTGATCGAAAATGGTAAAGAACTATTGCAAAACTCATCCTTATCACCTCCCTTTAATAAGAGTAAAGCTTCAAAGGTGAATCTTAAGTCTCTCAACCTAAGCTAAAGAAATCCAACTAATCCAAGGCTTCTAAAGTTGCTCCTTAAGGTGTGATTGGAGTTTTAGACAAGATAAAAGGTGTTTTCACTATTGATGAAAAGAAGGTGAATACAAATATATTGAAACATCTCTCAAGTGTGGGGTTTGTTTCTCCATATTCAAGCCGCCGTGTAAAGAGAAAAAGTCAAGCTAATGACCTTAAATTAGCACTTTTAGGGAGACAACCCAAGTTTTACTTTTAATTTTTTCATTTGCAAACTTGTTTTGATGATTATTCACTTTGTGAGTTCAAGAAGCACTTAAAAGAAGCAATAGAGAATGAGCATACAAATCTTCAAGGGAAGGCACGCTTCACAGGGGAGTATTCTTTATCCATTAGCTTCTTCTTATTGATTATATTTATGATTTTGCTCTTGAGTTGATTGTGCTATCTTGATGACATTGAGGACAATATCAAATTTGAGTTAGGTAGTGCAATAAAATTTGCATTTTAGGTAGAAAATTTCTACATTTATTTTCTACATTTTTGCATTTTTGTTATAAAATCAATTAAAAATTTTAGCATTTTTCAACTCTTTTGATATGATGAGAATTGTTTTGATGGATGATTGAAGTGACTTCAAAAGGTTTGATGTGCTGATTACTTAGAAAAGTATAAGGGGAAGAATGTTCATAATGGAAATGATATTTAGCTTTGTGTAGATTATTTTTCCTAGGCATGTGTACATCATTTTATTACAATGAAACTCTGAGTTCATAAAACAAGTATATGTGCATGGATGTGATTTTCTAATTGTCTCACCAGTTCTGGAACAGGTCTTTTAAACTGATGAAGGTGAAATCCTAGTATACAATTGATAAAGAGATGATTTAAGCATTATTTAATTTTACCCTATCATAGCCTTAGCCACCCGTAATTAAAATACATCCTTTATAGCCAACTAGAGCCTATGTTTTTACCTACATGTTTTCTTTGTTAACCCACATTATTTACCTAGCCATAGCTCAAACACTTAACTTACATTTATGAGAGAGGTTATCTATTAAATTGTTAGGTACACTAGATAAGAAAAAATAGATAAAGAAATAAAATAGAAGTGCTAGTATATTAAATAAATTATAAGAAAATAATCCACCCAAGTGTTTAAAAAAATGAGTTTGGGGGTGGATACCAAAAAGAGACTAAAGTAACAAACCTAAAAATTATAAATAAAGTCCCTATTCAATTATCAAGAAGTATGCTAGCACCAGACTCAATTTGTAAATTTCTTCTCTTCACAAATAAAAAAAAATAAGAAAAATTTTGGCGTGTGTTGATCTTTTATAGATTAATAGCTCTCATACTTTGATTACCTTTTATCTTTTTCTTTGATTGCCAATTTAATAATTTAACCCCATTACAACCTTATGAAAAAGACTTTTTGATCTTTTGAAAGTGTGTGCTACATTAATGGAGATAGAGATAGGAGGTCTACTTATAAGACTTAGGAAATTAAATTCAATACATTCATATAGAGGCATTAGAAACTGCTAAATGTTCAAATGCTTATTTAAGTAAAGTAATTTCCTGTAACTAGAGTGTGTACATATGTTTTGGGTTGATAATTTATGCTTTGCTAAATATTGGTACATACAATGGATGTTGTCATTCTTAGCACTTTGATGAGTTGCTTACATGTTAATCTTTTTTGAGGTTGTCTTTAAAAAGTCTAGAATTTCAATTCTTGTTATACCAAAAGGAAATTACCTCTCATATGTATTTAGCTTTTCTTTGCTTGAGGACAAGCAAAAGTTTGAATTTGGTAGTATTTGATATAGTCAAATCATATAGGCATTTAGGGTTAATGTTCATTGCATTTTGTTAGCATTCAATTACTTTCATGCTTATTTTCAAGTTTTTTTAGTTTTATTTAAAATTCTATATTAAATTGGTCTCATTGGGTTTCGACTTTTATTAGGTGTGTATTAATGGCTCGATATGGTATGGAGGTAATTGGAGAAGTATCAGAGCCTCAAAAAACAAGTTTGGAGGCCCCAAAAGATAAAACGAACCATGTAAGGGGAAAAACAAATTACACAACCCATGTTATATGCAACATGGCTCATGTTCCTTGGTGAATAAAATTAAACAGCCTATGTAACCTTCTAAGCTTCAAAAACTTTAAAAATTCAAGGTCCAGAAAGTTACACAAGGTAGGGCCATATAAATTAAAAGGATTATATGGCCCGTTTTGTTTTTTACTGCAGAAATTCCAACCCGACTTTTCACGATTCCTTAGAGATTTTTTAAGCTTATTTGGACTCTAAAATAAGGGTTTTACACCATATATAAAAATAATAAGTCAGGGTTCAAAGGGCTATCAACCTTTTTACTTTCAAGAGAGCAAATTAGTTTTAAGAAAGGCAAAGGAAAATATCGAATTTGTAAGGCTACTAAAGTGGATTTTTAGTTGAAGTTTTAAAAGTCCAAGGCTATGATTCTCCATCTGGGTTTTTTCATTCTATTTTCTTCTCATGTCTTTTCTTTGTTATTTTATAAACTTGATTGTAAAACTCACTATGTATGAGTAGTTTCTTTATTTTAAGGTTAGGGATGTAGCACTTTTAATTCAATGATAGATTTAGTTTGATGTTATTTAATAAATTGAGTATTTTATTCTTTGATTCAATCTCTTATGTTTTAATACTTTCTAATGCATGCTATGTGTTGAGCTCCACTTAGTATCGATTTTAGATATTAATTGAAAGACTAAAAAGTGAAGATTAATATTGGAATGAACAAGATTTCGAACTTAGGAATTCTTAATCTACAAATAGGCTGGTGTAACGTCCCGAGAATTTCGAGCTTTGAATAGTACTATTTTCGATCCGTGAATAGTATTATTCAAAGCCAGCTCGAGGACTAAAAATGATATGGAAATTAATTAAGATAAACAGAATAAAAATCGAAGTGACCATCGGGTTATGAACTTAATCGGTATTATTAAAAAAGATAGACTATAACCCAATGAAGGACATTTTAATCAATTCACTTGAAGAGTTGACTTTTGACTGAAATGTCAATTAAATTAAGTAAGATTAATGTATCGGAATGGGATTTAATTAACTGAAAGGAGTATAGAAATTTACTAAGGACGTAGATGGAATTGTTGTATTGTAATAATTAGAATTAGAATTATAATTATATTTATTTAGATATTTATGTAACAAACAAGACAAGAATATTAATTAAGGGGACACCTCACTAATACACCTCATCACCACCATCATCTCATCCCCATCATCTTCTTCTTCCCATCCCTTTGCCGTCCTTCTCTCTCTCTCTTTCTCTATTAAAGCTTCATTTTCCAAGTTTTAAACACATAAATTCCTTCATAATTTTTATAGAAAATTAAGAGAAAAACTTATATTAAGCTTTGATTTAAAGAAATCAAGCAAGGATTCTAAGAAATTTGGAAGATTAGTGAAGAAGAATTGTTGACCAATTGAGGTAAGTTATGATTTAAGCTTAGCTAGTTGTGAATTAATGGAATTCAAGTTTGATTGCAGAGATTACTATGAATATTTATTAAAATTATGGATGTTATTGAAGGAAGGGAGTTCGGTTTGGGAGAACAAGAAGGAGAGTTAAGGTTTTGGTGAATTGAAGGTTGATTGAGATTGATTAGGACTTATAATCAAGGTTAGTGCTAAGAAATTCCATGAGTTTTGAAAGCTATTACTAATTAAGTTAGGGTTTTATACAATTAGGATTTTCATTGTATGAAGCTTATTTAATGCTATTATGCTTGTATTATGATTATTTGATATATATTTATTGAGAAACATTAATGTTATGGTGAAGAAATTAAATGAATTGATATTGTGCATTAAGTGTGAATTTGGATAGCCTGAGTCTAGTGGGATTAAATGCTTATAACTTGAGCTATATAATTCCAATTGATGTAAAACCAAAGGTAAATTAAAGATAAGACAATATACTAAAATTTTCATGGGGAACGCTTGACCACAAACTGACCGGAAGATACCTGAATTATGGTTGGAATCCGGTAATGCAAAATTGAAATCCTGAAAAATGACCAAATAAATAGTACACACTAAATTGAGCATAACTCACTCTACAAAACTCCAGATTGAGTAATTCTTGAACCTGTGTAATCTTGAGATATAGGAGAATAATTCATATGGGGACCATGATGCTAAATTATAACTATAACCTATCCGAATTTGCTTGACAAATTAAGTCTAGAAATCTGCCTAGATTCTGGAAGTGACCTGAAAAACTGAAATTTGATCACCGGAACAGTTTTGGCAAAATGGCCATAACTCAAGCTACACAAATGCAAATTGAATGATTTCAAAGCCAAAATAAACATAAGACATAGATCTACAATTCTTATGAAGAAGGTATGGCCTAATTACTATTGTACCTTAGCCAAATTTATTAAGGAATTTGAGGTACCAAATCTAGAGTTTATGAAATGTAAGCTGTAACATCCTGTGCAGTAAGGGGAAATAATCTACGGCTAGAAGCGGGGCCTCACTTGAGACCTTGACCAAATGGGGGGCAAGAATGAACCGAATCATACATTGAAATGGGGAAAACTAATCACTAGAGGTGCCTTTTGGTGGAATGGCCTGGAGAGTTAGAAAAACTCTAAGGTTAAGCATGCTCGCTTAAGAGAAATCCTGGGATGGGTGACCTCCTGGGAAGTTCTCCATTTCACCTATGGGACAAAACCGTGAGGCTCAGGATGGTGTGGGTCAAAACAGACAATTCCTCTAGTGGTTGGAGTAGGGGTGTTACAGATGGTATCAAAGCTGGAACCCTTCTAGTAGATGTGTGGTTCGAGGACAAACCAGGCGGAAGCTAGTGGGCTTATAACATCCTGTGCGATAAGGGGAAATAATCTACTGCTGGAGGCAGGGCCTCGCATGAGACCTTGACCAAATGGAGAGCAAGAATGAACCGAATCATACATTGAAATGGGGCCTCTAGTGGTTGGAGCAGGGGCAGTACATATGGTATCAGAGTTGGAACCCTTCTAGTAGATGTGTGGTTCGAGGACAAACCAGGCGGAAGCTAGTGGGCTTGTAACATCCTGTGCGACAAGGGGAAATAATCTACTGCTGGAGGCAGGGCCTCGCATGAGACCTTGACCAAATGGAGAGTAAGAATGAACCGAATCATACATTGAAATGGGGGAAACTAATCACTAGAGGCGCCTTTTGGTAGAATGGCCTGGAGAGTTAGAAAAACTTCGGGGTTAAGCGTGCTCACTTGAGAGAAATCTTAGGATGGGTGACCTCCTAGGAAGTTCTCCATTACACCTATGGGACAAAATAGTGAGGCTTAGGATGGGGTGGGCCAAAGCGGACAATTCCTGTAGTGGTTGAAGCATGGGCGTTACATAAGCATAATTATTTAAAATGTGAATTGTGATTAATGCCAATGATATATTAAGCATGAATGGCATGTGAAATTGTATTTGGGACCTATGTTCCCATGATGAATGAGATGATGACGGAATAATGAAAGAATGATAACGAAATAATGAAATAATAAGAACATTAAATTGCTAATGATAATAAATTAGCCCTAGTATGCCTAGACAGTAGTGCAAGGGTTGGATAGATTGGCATGCTAAGAAGGGACGAGATTAGCAGTACTACCCATGGCTTTTTTGCCTAGATACCATTGGCAAGCACCGAGTGTCTGATATAGTTATCCCTTATTCATGATTGCTTTGAATAATCATTGGCAAGCATTGAGTGTCCGACATGATTATTCTCATAGCTTTTATGCCCAATTATATTACATACCTGGCAGGCACCAATGTGTGCGATAGTATGATAGCTCGAGGCATCAAGTGTCCAGCGCTAGTAAAACCGGTGTATCCAGTCCAAACAGTCCTGTTAAAGGTTACTTTGGGCACCAAAATAAATTAAGAAAGTTGAATATCGAAATAAAGAAAAAGAAAGATCCAATAAAAGTAAATATTTCCAAAGATCACAAAAATATGGAAATATGAGAAAACGAGAGAAAAATATTGTGAAAGGTATTCAAAATCGTTATGTAGTTAAATAAATAAAATGATTACAAAATTTTGATGTTATGAATTCTATATTCTTTTAAATGATTTATGAATATTTAAATGTGCATTTTCCTTATTTCATACAAGCATGAAAAATTATTTTTTATTTATATATTGTACTTTTAATTATGTTAGTGTACCACTAAGCAGAAATGCTTAGCTCGATAGTTTCTTCTCTTGCAAGTCCAGGCAATAGGACACAGTAGACTTTGGACAGCGATTTTGGACTGATCTGTAGTAGTGGTCATTGTCACCTCTGCACATTATTCTGATAGAGATCATTGACCCACAGTAGTGCATGATCATGTGCATTGTAATTAAACACAAAGTTTGTGATTTAATTTTGAGATGTATGATAAATGTACATATTTTGTAAATGAATGTAACAAAGAAAATTTATGTATTGAAATGGATGTGAATAGACAAGGAAATATTAGTTGTAATTTTGAAATTGTTATAAATTTGAGATTTTCCAATATGGATAATTTTAATATGACAATTCTTTAACAAGTAAAATATTAATATACGGAGAAACTCTTGCAGTTTCCATTTAAAATTTCCTTGATTAAATTATGATGGAATTAAATTGATCATCAATTGAATAAGATAAGATTAGGTTCTTTGGCATAGAACGTGGCATTCCTTAGCTCGGTTACACTGTAGATCCGGTAAGGGGGGTGTTACATTTAGTGGTATCAGAGCTAGGCTTAGGCATTCCTAGACTTAGATAGGTAAAAGGACATAGAGTACAGTAAAAAACTTGATGTGGCCCAACCGCAAGTGCACGGGTCATACAAGTAATATAGAAAAGATATCGTTCCCACGAGGAGTTGTGTTAATGATTGAATTTTTGATATAAAAAGTTGACTAAATTGAACTATTTTTGACTATTTTTGAAATTAAAGTAATAAATTGATGGGTATTGGAGTATGAAATCTATATGTGCAAAATTAATAATCTATTCAACTATGTAATGATTTAACTAAATTTGCATCAAATTAAAATAAGAAAATTCAAATATGGCAAGATTTAAAATGGCAAGTAATTAAATTCAATTAGAAACTAACAATGATAAAAAAAAAAAAAGGCGATTCCGGAGTTCGGGATTTCATATTCAAGCTATTTTGGGATTTTAAATTGGTTATCCAATCCTGTGAAACTTATGGGTTTTAAGGAGATTAATTCTTAAATCCTTTGAATACCCTTTCGAGTGGGACAAAGAGTGCCTTAGTCAATCTAATCCTACTTTCGTGGAGTTAGAGTTAATTAAGACCCATTAAGTTCCTTAATTAATCTGTAAATCCTCTTAATCCTTAGTCTATTTACAGATCTAAGTTAATTAAGTCCAATTTCTTGATTATCTATCACAAGGTTTTCTCCTTTCGGTGCCTCAACCATGGATTAAGAACATCACTTAATGGGATCCTACATTAAGCATGTCATTAAGCACACAAGAAATGAATAAAACTCATTAAGACTACAAAATATGGATTACCAATCAAAATCCACAAAATATCTCAAATATTACATCCCTTACTCCAGAATTTAAGTAAAACTACTCACTATCCATAATATTTACAAGATATTGTGAATTAATATGGAAATAAAACTTTAATCTAAGCTAAGAAACAAAAAGCTCAACACTAGAAATGTAGGAAAAATGTAAGAAAAGAAAGAAATCTCCAAATCTGGTTGGAAATGGTTGGAAAATGATTGTGACTCTTCAGTTGCTCCCTACTCCTTTTTCTCCTCTTCCTTTCTTTCTTCCTCTCTTTTCTCCTCCCTTTCTAAAATGGGAAATGGGGCTATTTATAACATTTTCTGACATGGAGCCCTAAAATGGTGTGTTTGAGGAGAGATTTTCTGAGGGAATCTTCTGCCAGCTCATTAATGAAATCTTTGTGGGACTGCATAAGTGGACTGCATAAGTCATGCAGTCCCTTATGCAGTTTTCGACTGGTTTCTGGCTCACTTATACGAAACTGCATGACCAGGCGCATAGGTTATGCACAATTCCGTGAGATTGCATAAGGGAGGCCTGAATCTGCATAAACTATGCACTCTCTTTATGCACAATTCAGCAGGTATTGGAACAATGTTTCTTCTCCTTATGCAGATCTGCATAACTTATGCGACAAGTTATGCGCAATTTGGCCAATGCATATTTCAACTTTGAAACTTGTTTTTGACATCTTTGGCTATAGAGATCACTCCTCAATGGCAAAATTTCTTTTTAGTCCTTCCAAAAACACTATTTTTCCTACAAAACAAAGTAAAATTTACAAATTAATCCAAAATTGACAATTATGGAAAACTAACAAAATAACTAATGAAATTAGCTAAAAGTGACTAATAATCAAATAAAATGGCTATGAAATTAAACCTAAATGATTATGCAAAATGTATGCATCAAATACCCCCAAACTCAAGCTTTTGCTTGTCCTCAAGCAAACTTTAAAATGTGATGCAAAAATTTTTTAGGGGTGCCTTATCCAAAGAGCTATGAAAATCACCTATTAAAGTAACTTAACACACCTTTAGCCATACCAGCAATCCATAGACCCATCCTTCAAAATGCAAAGAATCTAATGCTTATCTAAGCTTTCACCGCTTAGCCATCAAGTCAATTATCATTCAAAATTCCAAAACCAACCAATCAATAGAGAAAGTCATGCTCAAAAGGAATTCTAGGACAATCAATAGCCAAAGTGTCTCTATATAGAATGATGGAATTAAATGAATGAATGGATAATTTTCCAATCCCATAGGCAAATTCCCTACTCCTATCTCCACTAATGTAGCAAGTACTATCAAGAGATCAAAGGTCTTTTTAGGGATGTAATAGGGCTATGGGGTTCAAAATGAGGATAAGAAGAAAAATGGGTAAAAAGGGTTCAAAGCATGAGAATATTTTCAATTTTGAAACATAAGGTATACTTCTTATTTTATTATATTTTTTTTTCTATTTTTATATATTTATATGGGGGAGAGAAATACACAATGAGGATTGTCAAGTGCTAGCATATTTTACAAAACACATAAAAATGGAGGGACATTTTGATACTTTAAACTTGTATCTTGCATTTTCTTTTGATGATTATCCCTAAAATTGCCACCCCCAAACTCATTTCTTTTAATACTTGGGTGGATTTCTTTCAATTTATATGACAATAGTGAAAAGCACATATACTAGCACTTTTACAAGATGACAAGCATTTCTTCTCCCTTTTATTGTATTTTTTTCTTTTCTTTTTTTTTCTCTCTTTTTTTTTATGTACCTAATGTTATAAATAATTATTCTCATGAAAAGGGTTGGAGTGTTTGATTCATTAGCTAGGTAGCAATAAGGGTTTCAAGAAAAATTAGGAATAAAAAGGCTCAAAGGGGTTTGCAAGGGTAAATTTTAATTAGGAAAAGGGCCAAAGGTTTAAAATGAGAAGGTTTAAATCAAAGAATGCCTAATCATCTCTCTTTTCAAGTACAAGCTGGTATTTCGCCTTGAAAGGTTTAGAAAATTTGTTCTAGGATTAGTGAGACATCATTTGACTATCTTATATCCAATAACTCCCTCTAAACATTCTAATCTCTAAAGGACTAGTTGGGTGGCTTTTTGGCTAAGAAGATATAGGCAAGGGATAGACACTTCAAAACTTTGCACTTCTTAGGAAACTTTCAATCCACAAACCCAACTAAAGGTAAGTCAAATCACTCTCCTAGGCACATTTTCAATACTCAAGGGATTTGGCAAAAGATTTTAATGCATGATGCATGATTCCTAAAAATGAGCAATGCATTAACTAAATGGAGGAAATCTAAATGGAGGAAATCTATTTGTATGCAATGTGTACAATTTCTAAGTGATGTATAATGTGTGTGTGAATGTATTATGTATATGTATGTATGGATGTATATGTAAAATATTTACAATATATGTAAATGGATTGGGATGAGATGTTCCTATACTCAAAATGTAAAAAAAATGTAACAAAAATCAAAATGCACACCCCCAAACTCAAAATTAGACATTGTCCTCAATGTCTCAAGCAGTGCATTATCAAAACTCAAAGCAAATAGTAATTACCAGGAATTGTGAAATTTAAGAGCAAAAAGAAAGAGTTACCTGGTATAGAGCAGATGAGAATTCAAGAGATAATGGGGATGCATAAGAAGCTGCACAGGTTATGCAGAATAAAGTGCTGTCCAGAACAGGTGCATAAGGAGGGTGCATAAGCTGTGCGGTTCTGCATGAGTGACAATAAGGACTGCACAGGCTATGCAGAATATTTGCATAAGGGGATTCACAGCCTGTGCACTTCTGCATGAGTGCCATAAAGGGCGGCACAGGCTATGCAAAACATTTGCATAAGAGGATTTACAGCCTGTGCAGTACATTCAAAAGCTGCTGCATGATGATGAGCAAGGAAAAATGCAAACACCAGTAGAAGCATGCAAATATATACAGAGTATGGATAAGTATGCACAAAAGGGCAGTAAAGGCAATGAAAATCAATGAAAAACTAATGTAATAGCCATCCAATAAAACTTCAAGAAAAACAGAATTCAAAACAAACTAAAATTGTTTCAACATATTTACAAAGAAAAACTCCTACAAGTTTGAACAAAAGTAAAACAGAAACTAATCTAATTCTATTGTTTTGCCCTTGTCCAAAGATGCTACTAAGGGACTTGTTGGAGCTGTTTGCTGTCAAAGTGATGGTTCTGGAGGAGGTGATAGAGGTGGAGGTGGCATTCCCAGAAAAATCATGAGCTGCTTCATCATCTCCTTTAATTCTTTCTGCTTATCTCTGGTTTCCATGACAAAGTCAAAGAGTTGATCATGACAATCCTTGAGGGTATCAAGACCAGATTCAAGCTTTCTATCCACAAAGTATATATCATCACTAAGCCTTTCAAGATAGGTGAATAAGGCTTTAGTGTTGAAGGCAGGAGGGGCTGTGGATGAAGAGGGTCCAGCTGCAGAAGGTGTGGGCTGTGCAGAATCAGCTGGGATGTCCTGTGTAGGCTGAGGGGCTGGTGTAGGTTCAGCAGAATGCTGTTGGGCTGGTGGGACAGATTGTGCCTCTGGTTGTGCAATGGGTTCAGTGTCTGCTGCTAGTTGTGCAGTGTCAGAAGGTGGCAAACTGAAGCCAGTTTTGGATAGGTGTGTGGCATCGAAATATATAGTGTCTGAAAGTGCTGGTAGTGGATGCTGTTCCGAATTAAAACCAAAATGCTTGGCTATAACAGTTATGAGCCCACCCATGACAATGTCACCTATGGATTTGGTGGCAATATGCAACACATGCTCACAAAAGAAGTAACCAGGAGAAACTTTAACTTTGTGAAAAGCACACCATAGCATGAACAATTCAGATTTTCCAACAGCACCAGAACTAGTCCCTCTGCCCAAGATAGTGCTAGCAATAAGCCTATGGATAAATCTAAGTGCAGGGTCTAGTATTTGAGAGGTTTTGGATCTGCCAGCAGAAAAAGTCTGAGGTTGGTTTGTGATAATCCTCCAAAACTGAGCAGCATTCCAAATACCTTTGTTTGCTACTTCTACCCCTGTATATGGTACCCTAAATAGTCCATCAATTGCAAACCCAAAAATGCTATGAAATTGGTCTAATGATAACTCTCTATTTTGCCCCAAACATCTAAATTTCATAGTTGGCTTGTAATCTACGTCATGCAATTTCAGGGTGGTAGAGAATGAGGAAATAAATTCCAAAACTAAAGCTGGATAAACTATTTCTTGCTTATGCACAAATTCCATCCAACCTAAACCATCAAGGTATGCAACCACATTATCAAATAAACCAACTGATTGGAGGGCATCTGCAGAAATATACCTAGTGGGTTGCACCCTCCTTTCCTTAAGTCTCTTAAAGGCTGCCTTGTGAGCTGCATCAGGAAGAGGTCAAGGGAGTTTTGATACCTGTGATGCTGCTGACATTTGCTTTTTGCTGGAAGAGGGTGATTTGGCTTGTGTGGAGGCTGAAGTTTTGGGGTTTTTGGGTGGAGGCTCTGACAGTGGAGTGGTGGGTGGTTCTTTGCGTTTTGAGAGAGGAGGTGCAGAAGCCATGGGTCGGGTGGATTTCGACCTGATTTTTCTCTTGTAAGTGGCTGTGGGAGGTGGTGGAGGGGTTTCTTGTAGAGGGGAATCGGGGTTAGGAGGCCGCATTGCCAAGGACGAGACTTGGAGAGGGGAAGTTGGAGGGGAATGAGGAGGCGATGCCATTGGGTGTCGATGGTGAGAATGGAGGAGTTGAGGGAGAAAATAAAGGATGCAGAGGGAAGCTAGGGCAAAGGGGGCAGAAAAATTAGTGGAGAAGAAGGGGAGGGGTAATGCCGAAATAAATGGACGTGGAAAGACAGTCATGAACAGAAAAAACGGGAAGTGGAGGTGGGAAAAATGGATGCCGAAGAAAATTTTTGATTTGAACAGGACTTGTGTAAAATTGCATAAGGGGGGAAATGGGTGTGCATAACTTATGCACTCTCTTATGCAGGTTTCGGTGGAAGATAAAAAGTGTGAAAAACTGATTATGCAAGAGTGCATAGCTTATGCGCTAACTTATGCAAGTTTCGGCCTGTTTTGGATTTCAGAGAAATAGGTCATGCGGAAGTGCATAAGCTATGCGCTCTCCTTATGCAGGTCTCGGCAAGTTTTGGAATTCAGAGTTGGTGGTTATGCGGAAGTGCATAAGTTATGCACTCTCCTTATGCAAGTCTCGGCAGTTTTTGATTTTTGGAGTTGGTGGTTATGCGGAAGTGCATAAGCTATGCACTCTCCTTATGCACGTCTCGGCAGAAAGAGAAAATGCAGGATTTGAAGTCATGCAGAAGTGCATAAGTCATGCACACACTTATGCAAGTTTCGGCAGATATGAAATTTGATAAAAATGTGGCTATGCAGAATTGCATAAGCTATGCACATCCTTATGCAGTTTGCAACAGAGATGAAAAATGACAAGAATTGTGGTTATGCAGGATTGCATAAGCTATGCAGTTACTTATGCATAATTCAACAAGATTGAGATTACAATTGAAAATGATTTGCAAGTATGAAAAATACCCTAGAATGAAGAAATATAATTCTATGAAGCATAAATCATGAGAAATTGTCACAAAAAACACATCAATATATACAGAATCCATCAAAATTACATCACACAAGCTTGTAGAAGTGAATCCTGCATAAAAGGCACTTGTGAATCATGTCATTTCAATTCAAATTCTGCAAATCAACATTTAGCACATTAAGACTTAATAAAATCTGCATAAAGTTGCATCTATCCACAAATGAGAATGGACTCCCCAAGTTTTGCCAAGAAAATGCAATATGTCCACCTTGAATCTCACAACCCAAATAAGCTCAAAACTACAAAGATGACCCACTTACCATCATATTAACATTATAAGCACAAATACTTAAAAGTTACACACCCAACCTCACCAAGAAACATAAGCCATGTGCTGCAGACCCTTCTTTGCTGCAAATTTCATTTTTCTGCATAAACCAGGTAGCAAACCTGCACAGGTTATGCAGTAGAAATCAATCAATTTTTGGGAGAGTTGAAGGACAAAATATCAGTTAAGGGTCACTCCCCAGCAGTTCATCAACCTTCCTCCATTGAAATACATCTACAAGGAACAAGATTCAACAGTGTCAAAAATTGAATTTGGGAAGATTTAAGATAAAAACAAAAGCAATGTAAATAAAAGTAAATCAACAAAAGCAAGATAAAAGAACTTGGGATGCCTCCCAAGAGGGCTAATTTATAGTCCTTAGCTGGACTCTTCATGCATTTCACTTAAAAAGAGGTGAGGGATTGGAGAGCTTATAACAGCTTGCTCCCTTTATTGGGTCTCCAGTTATGTAATGTTTCAATCTATGCCCATTGACCTTAAAATTCCTAGATTTTTCACTCCAAATTTCAATTGCTCCATAAGGGAAAACCTTAGAAACTCTATATGGACCAGTCCACCTTGATTTAAGTTTTCCAGGGAACAATTTTAATCTTGAGTTGAACAACAAAACTGAATCACCCTCTTTAAATTCCTTTTTTCTAAGATGCTTATCATGCCAAACTTTAGTTCTTTCTTTATAAATACGGGCACTTTCATAAGCATCCATCCTCAATTCTTCAAGCTCACTAAGTTGTAATAGCCTTTTTTCACCAGCTTGCTTAAGATCAAAATTCAAGGTCTGAATGGCCCAATATGCTCTATGTTCTAGCTCCACAGGTAAATGACAAGACTAACCATACACCAACCTAAAGGGAGTAGTTCCTATAGGGGTTTTGTAAGTAGTCCTATATGCCCATAAAGCATCATCTAGTTTGACAGACCAATCTTTTCGAGAATTGCTTACTGTTTTCTCCAAGATATATTTGAGTTCTCTGTTAGAAATTTCAACTTGTCCTAAAGTTTGAGGGTGGTATGGGGTAGCTATCTTGTGCACTACACCATACTTCCTCATTAAGCTCTCAAATTGCTTATTACAAAAATGTAAACCCCCATCACTAATTACAGTCCTAGGAGCTCCAAATCTACTCAAAACAAATTTCTTCAAGAATTTCACTACCACTCTAGCATCATTAGTTGGAGTTGCAATAGCTTCCACCCACTTTGACACATAGTCAACTCCAACTAGAATGTATTTATTACCATATGAAGGAGGAAATGGCCCCATAAAATCCATTCCCCAGACATCAAATAATTCCACTTCAAGAATATCATTTAGGGGCATTTGATCTCTTTTTGACAAATTTCCACTCCTTTGACATTTATCACATTCCAACACAAATTTCCTCACATCCTTAAAAAGATTTGGCCAAAAGAAACTAGCTTGCAAAATTTTACTAGCTGTTTTAGAGATTCCAAAATGTCCTCCATAATCAGAAGCATGGCAATGATGCATAATACTCTGTGTCTCCTCATCAGGAATACATCTTCTTATTAAACCATCACAACATCTCCTAAAGAGTAAAGGATCATCCCATCTATAAAATTTTGCCTCATGCAAAAACTTTTTCTTTTGCTGCCATGTCATTCCTAAAGGTAAAACTCCACAAGATAGATAATTCACCAAGTCTGCAAACCAAGGTAGTTTAGCAACAAGAGAGAAAAGTTGTTCATCCAAGAAAAACTCATCAATAGGGATGTCATCCATTTCTTCATCATCCAATTTCAGCCTACGAAGATTATTCGCAACTACATTTTCAGCTCCCTTCTTATCTCTAATCTCCAAATCAAACTGTTGTAGCATCAGAATCCACCTAATGAGCCTAGGTTTAGCTTCCTTTTTACGGAGTAAATACCTGATGGCTGTATGATCTGAAAATATAACCACCTTTGAGTCAATAATGTAAGGTCTGAACTTTTCTAATGCAAAGACAATTGCTAAGAATTCCTTTTCAGTTGTTGCATAATTTGTTTGAGCCTCATCCAGTGTTCTACTAGCATAATAAATAGCATAAGCCTTTTTGTCCTTTCTTTGACCAAGAACAGCTCCAATTGCATAGTTGCTAGCATCACACATAATTTCAAAAAGTAGGCTCCAATCGGGCTGTTGCATGATTGGTGCAGTGATAAGAGCTTGCTTCAACCTGCAAAAGGCATCCAAACACTCTTGGTCAAATATAAATGGTATGTCATGACTTAACAAATTAGACAAAGGTTTAGCTATTTTAGAAAAATCCTTGATAAAGCGTCTGTAGAACCCGGCATGTCCTAGAAAACTTCGAATTCCCTTGACATTGGTGGGAGGAGCCATCTTCTCTATCACTTCAACCTTGGCTTTATCAACCTCTATTCCTCTGTTAGATACCAAATGTCCAAGCACTATCCCTTCCTGAACCATGAAATGACACTTTTCCCAGTTTAACACAAGGTCAGTATCTGCACATCGCTGCAAAACTTTAGAAAGGTTAGCCAAGCATATGTCAAATGAAGATCCATAAACAGAAAAGTCGTCCATAAAAACCTCCATTATGTCCTCAATGAAATCTGAGAAGATTGCCATCATGCACCTTTGAAAAGTGGCTGGTGCATTACACAACCCAAATGCCATCCTCCTATAAGCAAAGGTTCCATATGGACAAGTAAAAGTGGTTTTCTCTTGATCATTTGGATGGATAGGGATTTGAAAAAAACCTGAGTATCCATCTAAATAGCAAAAATAAGAATGCTTAGCCAGTCTTTCTAACATTTGATCAATGAAGGGAAGTGGAAAATAATCTTTTCTAGTGGCAATATTTAATTTTCTGTAATCTATGCACATTCGCCAACTAGTCACTGTTCTGGTGGGAATTAATTCATTATTTTCATTTTTGACCACTGTCATTCCTCCCTTTTTTGGGACAACATGTACTGGGCTCACCCAAATCTTATGCGAGATAGGGTATATGATCCCTGCATCAAGCAACTTCAAAATTTCCTTTTTAACAACTTCTTTCATATTTGGGTTCAACCTCCTCTGATGTTCAATAGATGGCTTACAATTTTCTTCCAAAATAATTCTATGTATGCAAAAGTGTGGGCTTATTCCCTTAATGTCATCTATGAAATATCCTAAAACTTTCCTAAATTGCCTCAACACTCTTAACAACTTATCAGCCTCTAAGGTACTCAAGTTTGCATTTACAATTACTGGATAAGTGTTATTGGTGCCAAGAAATTCATACCTGAGCTGAGAAGGAAGTTGCTTAAGTTCTACCTTAGGTGCATCTTCTTCCTTGAACGATGGTTGCTTAGATTCGACTTTTTCCTTTTGTGTAAGTTGAAAAACTGGAGCAGAAATGAATGGTGGACTTCCCTCTAGATGTTGAGCATATGCAGCCACATGAGGGTTGTCATAGTCTATGCCTTCTCCATGAACCAAGCAATTTTCAAGTGGATCTTCCGGATATCTCTTTCTGAAGTGTTCTTCAACCAGATCATCTATGATATCAACTCTCAAACAAGTATCAGCTTCAGAATGATGCTTCTTCATAGTGTTATTAATATTGAAAACCAATTGATCTTCACCAACTCTAAGAGTCAATTTTTCTCCCTTAACATCCAATCAATGCTCCTACTGTAGCTAGAAAGGGTCTTCCCAAGATAATTGGAATATTAGAATCCTCTTCCATGTCCAAGATGACAAAGTCAACAAGTATATAGAACTTCCCAACCTTCAGAGGCACATTATCCAAAATCCCTTCAGGATACTTAATTGATCTGTCAGCTAATTGAAGAGAAATGTGGGTTGGCTTAAGATCTCCCATATTGAGCTTCTCATAAATGGAGAGGGGCATAAGGCTAACACTAGCCCCTAAATCACATAAAGTTTTGTAGAACATAATTCTCCAATATGGCATGAAATTGAAAAACTCCCTGGATCCTTGAGCTTTGGAGGAAGTTTCCTTTGGAGGATAGCACTGCACTCTTCTGTCAAAGCTACAGTTTCATGATCTTCAAGTTTCCTCTTGTTTGAAAGAATTTCTTTTAAGAATTTTGCATAAGAGGGCAATTGTGAAAGAGCATCAATAAAAGACACATTTATGTAAAGCTTCTTCAAGACCTCCAAGAACTTTCCAAATTGCTTATCAAGCTTGGCTTTTTGAAATCTTTGTGGAAAGGGAAGTTGTGGCTTGTAAGGCTCTGGAGGTATATACTTCTCTTCCTTCTCTTCAATTTTCTCTTTACATTTTTCTGCACTTTCTTTCTCACTTTCTTGTTTTTCACTCTCAGCAATTTCTTTCTCATTTTCTCTCCTCTCACTATTTTCACTTTTCTCATTTTTTTCACTCTTCTCATTATTTACAACTTTCCCACTTCTTAAAGTAATAGCTGGACACTGCTCTCTTGGATTTTTTGGTTGACTTGGAAGCTTTCCAAAAGACTTGGTACTTGAGGAAGATGATTGTTATGCAATCTGATTTTCCAATATTCTGTTATGTGTTTGCATCTGTTCTAGCCTTGCTTTCATCTCTCTCATCTCCTCATCATGTTTATTTTGGTTAGCAAGAATCTGTTGTAATAAAGCTTCTATGGTGGAACTTTGTTCTTGCTGTTTTGGTGGAGGATTCATATTTTTCTGCTGAAAATTAGGCAATGGTTGCCTATTTTGCTGATATGGAATTCCTTGTTGCTGTTGTGGTTGAAGATTCTGATTTGGCACTTGATTTTGCTGATTTCCCCATGAAAAGTTGGGATGATTCCTCCAAGTTGGATTATAAGTTTGAGAGTAAGGATTCCCCATTTGTTTGTTTCCATAATTACCAACATATGCAGCTTGCTCTCCATAGTCTACTCCACAGCTGGTAGTTCCCTCTGCATAAGCAACTTGTTGTGAACTTCCAGATGATGATGATGAACTAACCAACATACTTAAATCTTCCATCTTCTTAGCCAAGACATTTGTAAGTGCATCAAACTTTTCATGAATCATGTTAAATGGATCAAGGTCATACATTCCAGCAGCTTGCCTCTTCTGAGTTGGAGCTGGTCCTCTTGGACTACTCCAAAGATGAGTATTCTTTGCAATTTTCTCCAATAGCTCATAAGCTTCATCTTCATGCTTCATAATAAATTCTCCTCCTGTTTGAGCATCAATGATTCCTCTAATTACAGGAGTAACATTGGTGTAAAAATTCTGGTTTATCATCCATTTTGGAATGGCATGATGTGGGCATTGTCTTTCTAATTCCTTCCATCTCATCCATGATTCATAGAGAGTTTCATCTTCTCTTAGTCTGAAAGCTGTCATTTGATTCCTCAATTCTTGAGTTTTTCCAGGTGGAAAATATTGTGCAAGAAATGCATCAGTGAGTTGCTCCCAATTTGTAATGGAGTTGTGAGGTAAAGAATCAAGCCAATCCAATGCTCTATCTTTCAAAGAGAATGGGAATAGCTTCAATCTTGCTGCATCATCAGATACTCCAGGTTGTTTTTGCATATCACAAATCATAGCAAACTTCTTTAGATGTGTGTGTGGATTTTCAGAAGGATGTCCCCCAAATTGAGAATTTTGAATCATTTGAAGAACTCCAAAATCCATCTTGTAGCTATTTGCATCAATTCTTGGTCTTGCTATACTCTCTCTCAAGTCATCAAAACGAGGAAAAGCATGATCCATCATACTTCCCCTAGGCACATTAGCATTTACAACTTCTTCACCTTGGGCTGCATTTTCATTGTTTTGATCATTTCTAACATTACCACCAATTCTAATTCTTTCATCAGCCATGTCTGCTTCTAATTCAGTTTCTCTCAATGCTTCTTTTCTTCTTCTGGTTTCTTTCTTGTTGGCTTTACAAAATTTCTCAATTTCAGGATTATACAATAAGGATGTGTCACTTGTGCTTCTAGCTCTTCTCATAAAAGATTAAAAGTACCTGAAAAAGAACAAACAAACACAAAATGAAAAGATAACAAAGATAAAACTATAAACAACTAAAATAATCAAGAATTCAATCTTAAACAAACAACTCCCTGGCAATGGCGCTAAAAACTTGATGTGGCCCAACCGCAAGTGCACGGGTCGTACAAGTAATATAGAAAAGATATCGTTCCCACGAGGAGTTGTGTTAATGATTGAATTTTTGATATAAAAAGTTGACTAAATTGAACTATTTTTTACTATTTTTGAAATTAAAGTAATAAATTGATGGGTATTGGAGTATGAAATCTATATGTGCAAAATTAATAATCTATTCAACTATGTAATGATTTAACTAAATTTGCATCAAATTAAAATAAGCAAATTCAAATATGGCAAGATTTAAAATGGTAAGTAATTAAATTCAATTAGAAACTAACAATGATAAAAAAAGGCGATTCCAGAGTTCGGGATTTCATATTCAAGCTATTTTGGGATTTTAAATTGGTTATCTAATCTTGTGAAACTTATGGGTTTTAAGGAGATTAATTCTTAAATTCTTTGAATACCCTTTCGAGTGGGACAAAGAGTGTCTTAATCAATCTAATCCTACTTTCGTGGAGTTAAAGTTAATTAAGACCCATTAAGTTCCTTAATTAATCTGTAAATCCTCTTAATCCTTAGTCTATTTCTAGATCTAAGTTAATTAAGTCCAATTTCTTGATTATCTATCACAAAGTTTTCTCCTTTCGGTGCCTCAACCATGGATTAAGAACATCACTTAATGGGATCCTACATTAAGCATGTCATTAAGCACACAAGAAATGAATAAAACTCATTAAGACCACAAAATATGGATTACCCAATCAAAATCCACAAAATATCTCAAATATTACATCCCTTACTTCAGAATCTAAGTAAAACTACTCACTATCCATAATATTTACAAGATATTGTGAATTAATATGGAAATAAAACTTTAATCTAAGCTAAGAAACAAAAAGCTCAACACTAGAAATGTAGGAAAAATGTAAGAAAAGAAAGAAATCTCCAAATCTGGTTGGAAATGGTGTGGAAAATGATTGTGACTCTTCAGCTGCTCCCTGCTCCTTTTTCTCCTCTTCCTTTCTTTCTTCCTCTCTTTTCTCCTCCCTTTCTAAAATGGGAAATGAGGCTATTTATAACATTTTCTGACATGAAGCCCTAAAATGGTGTGTTTGAGGAGAGATTTTCTGAGGGAATCTTCTGCCAGCTCATTAATGAAATCTTTGTGGGACTGCATAAGTGGACTGCATAAGTCATGCAGTCCCTTATGCAGTTTTCGGCTGGTTTCTGGCTCACTTAGGCGAAACTGCATGACCAGGCACATAAGTTATGCACAATTCCGTGAGATTGCATAAGGGAGGCATGAATTTGCATAAGCTATGCACTCTCCTTATGCACTCTCCTTATGCACAATTCGGCAGGTATTGGAACAGTGTTTCTTCTCCTTATGCAGATCTGCATAACTTATGCGGCAAGTTATGCGTAATTTGGCCAATGCATATTTCAACTTTCAAACTTGTTTTTGACATCTTTGGCTGTAGAGATCACTCCTCAATGGCAAAATTTCTTTTTAGTCCTTCCAAAAACACCATTTTTCCTACAAAACAAAGTAAAATTTACAAATTAATCCAAAATTGACAATTATGAAAAACTAACTAAATAACTAATGAAATTAGCTAAAAGTGACTAATAATCAAATAAAATGGCTATGAAATTAAACCTAAATGATTATGCAAAATGTATGCATCAGAAGGACATAGAGTACAGTCATGCATTGCATTCATTAAAAGTCAAGGTGATACTAATGCAGATCTATTCTCGTGTCTATTATAGGTTAATATGGAGTCCGACCCCACCAAGCCCGAATTCCCTTAACCGATGGAAAAGGAGGTAGAGAGCCATGCTCCTACTAGTTCTAGTGGAGGTAGGAGAAAGGCAATAGCCGAGCGATGCAAGCCGGCTCGTGAGATATTTTTGAGCGGATGGTGAGATGCTTGACAGTCAGGAGCTATTCCATGAGCTTGATCCCCACAGAGGTCCCACTTAGAGAAGTTAAGGAAGTATGGGGCTATCAACTTTAAGGGTAAGAAAGATGATAATCTGACTATCACCGAGCACTGGCTAGAGAGGACAGAGCTGGTTCTCCAATAGCTACACTGCACTCCAAATCAGAGTTTAGAGAGTGCAGTCTCCTTTCTTCAAGAGGATGCCTACCAGTGGTAGGACACAATGTCCAGGGTAGTGAAGCCAGCGAAAGTGAAATGGGAGTACTTTTCGGCTGAGTGCAGAAAAAAAGTACATCAGCCACATATATCTAGAGGCTAGGAGGAGGGAGTTCATTAGTTTGAGGTAGAGACAACTAACGGTATCAGAGTATGGGCAGGAGTTTATGCGGTTGAACCATTATGCCTGCGAGGTTGTACCCACTAAGGTAGAGACAGATGTCATAAGTTTGAGGAGGGGCTGAATGATAATGTGAAGCTCCATATTACGGCACTTCAAATTACAAATTTTTCTTAGATTGTGGAGGCGGCTCTGAATATGGAGAGGGTCAGAGACAGTGAGCAGAGCCGTAGAGACAGATAGTATAAGAGAGTCCCAAGGCAATTTAGCTCCTCAACCATAGCTAGTAAGAGGCCTAGGGGATCCCAGAGCTAGAGCCAATCACAGAGGCTAAAATCACAGACTATACCTAGGAGAGGCTAGTCAGCAACATCAGTGGCTACTTCTCTGGGGATAGTAACCTGAGGAGCAGCCCCAGCCACATGAAGTCACTGCGGTAAGAGACATAGAGGATAGTACTGGTACTTGACTGGGGGTTGCTTAAAATGTGGGGCCATAGATCATTTTTAGAGAGATTGCCCCCGAGGGAGAGCTTCTACTACTCCAGCATAGATTGAGAGATCCGCCCCTGCAACCCAAAGGGGTAGGAGACCCAGTAGGATGGAGGTAGCAAATAGTTCACAAAGAGCTGCTTCTGAGATAATGGAGAGACCAAAGGCCAAGGCACCGGTATGTGCCTATGCTATGAAAGCCCGAGAGGAGCAGGATGCGCCCAACGTGATCCGGGGTACTTTCTTTCTCTATGACATGTCTATGTATGCATTAGTAGACCTAAGATCCACACATATTTGTATTACTTTGCCTGTGGAGAGAGGAGTTCAGATAGATGAGATTTAACAAGACATTTTAGTTACTAACCCTTTAGGCCATAGTGTAGTGGTGAATAAGGTCTATAAGGGTTACCCCTTAAGAATTCAGGGACATGAGTTCTTGGCTGACTTGATTGAGTTGCCATTCCATGAATTTGACACGATACTGGGGATGGATTGGTTATCGCGTTATTAAGTAATGGTAGATTATCGGTTGAAGTAGATCACCTTGAAAACTGCCAGTAATGAAGAAGTGACAGTTGTGGGTGAAAAGACCGGCTACCTTTCCAATGTCATATCGGCCAAAGTAGCTAGGAAACTGATAAGAAAGGGCTGAGAAGCATACCTAGCACATGTGGTTGATACCAGGAAGGCTGGATCTAGTCTCCAAGACCCATTGTATGTGACTTTTCATATGTGTTTCCAAAGGAATTGCCTGGTTTACCATCGGAAAAAGAAGTAGAGTTTGCGATTGAAGTGATGTCAGGTACAGCACCAATATCGATTGCTCCTTATAGGTGGCACAACGGAATTAAAGGAGTTGAAAATACAGTTGCAAGAACTGTTAGATAAGGGATTTATACGCCCTAGCGTGTCGCCATGGAGAGCACTGGTGTTGTTTGTAAAGAAGAAGGATGGGACATTGAGATTGTGTATAGATTATTGGTAATTGAATAAAGTAACGGTAAAGAAAAAATAACCTTTGCCCAGGATAGATGATCTATTTGATCAGTTAAAGGGAGCAGGTGTTTTCTCTAAGATTGATCTCAGATCGGGGTATCATCAGCTAAGGGTAAAGGAGGCGGATGTGTAATGGCCCGGCCCACTAGTGATATTGTCCGATCTGGGCTGAAGCCCTCACGGTTTTAAAACGCGTCACTAGGGGTTACGAACCACCAACTTATAAACCCAGCATCTCTCCCATGTTTTGTCGATGTCGGATTTGCCTAGGGTGTTACAATCCACCCCCCTTATAGGACTCAGCATCCTCGCTGAGGTTTGCCCCACCATCGCCCAAGGTTACACGCGGAGCGGCTCTGATACCACAAATGTAATGGCCCGGCCCACTAGTGATATTGTCCGCTCTGGGCCGAAGCCCTCACGGTTTTAAAACAAGTCACTAGGGGTTACAAACCACCAACTTATAAACCCAGCATCTCTCCCGTGTTTTGCCGATGTGGGATTTGCCTAGGGTGTTACAGGATATACCTAAGATTACATTTAGGACCTGCTATGGGCATTATGAATTTTTGTTGATGCCATTCGAATTGACAAATGCACCAGCGGCATTCATGGACCTTATGAACCGTATCTTTCACCCTATTTGCATCGATTTGTAGTGGTCTTTATTGATTATCTACTAGTGTATTCCAAGGACCAGAATGAGCATGATAAACAGTTGAGGATTGTATTGCAACCTTGAAGGAGAAGAAGTTGTATGCTAAGTTATCCAAGTGTAAATCCTGGTTGAATGAGATTTCTTTCCTTTGACACATAGTATCAGCTGATGGGATTAGAGTGGATCCCAAGTGAAGTTTGACTGGAATGATAAGTGCCAAGCTAGTTTTGAGAAATTGAAGGTTATGCTTACTGAAGCGCCAGTGTTGACACAACCAGTATCAGGGAGAGACTTTGTGGTCTATAGTGATGCCTCGCATAATGGGCTTGGGTGCATTCTAATGTAAGAAGGAAATGTTGTTGCTTATGCTTCTAAGCAGCTAAAACCACATGAAAAGAATTACCCTACCCACGATCTTGAATTGGCGGCAATTGTATTCACATTGAAGATATGGAGGCTTTACTTATATGGTAAAAAGTGTTATATCTACACGGATCACAAAAGTCTTAAATATTTGCTAACCTAGAAGGAACTCAACCTGAGGCAGAGAAGATGGATTGAGTTCTTAAAGGATTGCAATTATGTTATTGACTATCACCCTGGAAAGGCAAATGTGGTGGCAGATGTACTTAGTAGAAAGTCATTGGTGACATTAAGGACTTTGAATGCTCACTTGGCTTTGGCACAATATGGGGCTATATTAGCCGAATTGTAAATAAAACTGAGTTTACTACAGCAGGTGCAAAAAGTGTAGGAGCTAGATGAGAAGTTGATGACCATTATGGGCTGAATCAAAGAGGGGAAGGAGAATGGGTATGAGATAAAGGAAGATGGGTGCTTATACTACCAAGGAAGAATATGTGTGCTGGATGATGAAGAATTGAAGAAGAGCATTTTAAAAGTGGCACACAGTAGCTTTTATGCTATGCACCCCGGGAGTACGAAGATGCATCGTGATTTGAAGTCTCATTATTAGTGGCATGGTATGAAGAAGGACATTGTTAATTATGTGACTAGATGCCTGATATGTCAGCAGGTTAAGGTAGAGCACAAAGTTTCATCTGGTTTGCTACAACTTATAGCTTTACCTAAGTGGAAATAGGACAGTATGACAATGGATTTTGTCATTAGTCTACCTCTTGCACAGAAAAAGCATGATGCAGTGTGGGTAATAGTAGACAGATTGACGAAGTCAGCTCACTTCCTACCAGTTAAAACTGACTACTCACTAGAGAAGTTAGCAGAATTATATATAAGTGAGATAGTTCAGTTACATTGGGTTCCAGTATCGATCACATCAGACAAAGACCCGAGCTTTACATCCAGGTTTTGGAAGAAGTTACAAGAAGTCTTGGGTACACATTTACATTATAGCATAGCTTTTCATCCTCAAACAGATGAGCAGTCAGATACTTGAGGATATTTTAAGAAGTTGTGTTATGGAATTTGAATGAAATTGGGACAGGTATCTCCCATTAGCAGAGTTTGCATATAATAATAGTTATCAAGCAAGTATAAAGATGGCCCCTTGTGAAGTATTGTATGGGAGAAAGTGCAGGACACCCTTATGCTGAACAAAATTGGGTGAAGATAAGATTGTGAGGCCAGATTTGGTGAAACAGACTAAGGAGAAGGTAAAGGTGATCAGAGCTAACTTGAAAGTTGCCTTAGATAGACAAAAGTCATATGCGGATTTAAAAAGAAAAGACATAAAATATGAAGTCGGAGATAAAGTTTTCCTCAAGTTGTCACCATGGAAAAAGGTGTTAAGATTTGAAAAGAATGGTAAGTTAAGCCTGAGGTTTATCGATCCATACGAAATCACCAAACGTGTGGGTCCGGTAGCCTATAGGCTAGTTTTACCATCAGAATTTGATAAGATCCACAATGTATTTCATGTCTCGATGCTAAGGAGGTATAGATCAGATCCTTCACATGTCATATCAGCGGAGGCAATTGATGTGCAGCTAGATTTGACATATGAAGAGAAACCAGTAAAAATCTTAGCTCGAGAAATCAAGGAATTGTGGAATAAGAAGATTCCATTAGTAAAGATGCTTTGGAGACACCATAACACAGAGGAAGCCACTTCGGAGAGCAAGGAGACAATGAAGCAAAAGTATCAGCTGTTTACATCAGATAAATTTCAAGGACGAAATTTCTTTTCAGAGGGGAAGAGTTGTAACGTCCCGACAATTTTGAGCTCTGAATAGTACTATTTTCGGTCTATGAATAGTATTATTCAAAGCCAGCTTCAGGATTAAAAATGAGATGTAAATTAATTAAGATAAGTAGAATAAAAACCAAAGTGACCATCGGGTTATAGACTTAATATGTATTATTGAAAAAGATGGACTATAACCTAATGAATGGCATTTTGGTTAATTCATTTGAAGAGTTGACTTTTGACCGAAATATCAATTAAATTAAGTGATATTGATGTATCGAAATAGGATTTAATTAACCGAAAGTAGTACGGAAATTTAATGAGGACGTAAATGGAATTATTGTATTGTAATAATTAGAATTAGAATTATAATTATATTTATTTAGTTATTTATGTAACAAATAAGAAAAGAATATTAATTAAGGGGACACCTCATTAATACACCTCATCACCACTATCATCTCATCTCCATCATCTTCTTTTTCCCATCCCTTTGCCGTCCTTCTCTCTCTCTCTCTTTTTCCATTAAAGCTTCATTTTCCAAGTTTTAAACACGTGAATTCCTCTATAATTTTTATAGGAAATTAATAAAAAAACCTTGTATTAAGCTTTGATTTGAAGAAATCAAGCAAGGATTATTTGGAAGATCAGTGAAGAAAAATTGTTGACCAATTGAGGTAAGTTATGATTTAAGCTTAGTTAGTTGTGAATGAATGGAATTCAAGTTTGATTGTGAAGATTACTATGAATATTGATTGAAATTATGGATGTTATTGAAGGAAGGGATTTCAGTTTGGGAGAACAAGAAGGAGAGTCAAGGTTTTGGTGAATTGAAGGTTGATTGAGATTGATTAGGACTTATAATTAAAGTTAGTGCTAAGAAATTCTATGAGTTTTGAAAGCTATTGCTAATTAAGTTAGGGTTTTATACAATTAGGGTTTTCATTGTATGAAGCCTATTTAATACTATTATGCTTGTATTATGATTAGTTGATATATATTTATTGAGAAACATTAATTATATGGTGAAGAAATTAAATGAATTGGTATTGTGCATTAAGTATGAATTTGGACAGCCTAAGTCCAGTGGGATTAAATGCTTATAACTTGAGCTATATAATTCCAATTGACGTAAAACCAAAGGCAAATTAAAGATAAGACAATATACTAAAATTTTCATGAAGAACGCTTGACCTGAAACTAGCTGAAAGATACCTGAATTATGGTTGGAATCTGACAATGCAAAACTGAAATCCTAAAAAATGACTAAATAAATAGTACGCACTAAATTGAGCATAACTCACTCTATAAAACTCAAAATTAAGTAATTATTGAATCTGTGTAATCTTAAGATATAGAAGAATAATTCATATGAGGACTATGATGCTAAATTATAACTATAACCTATTCAAATTTTCTTGACAAATTGAGTTCAGAAATCTGTCTAGATTCTGGAAGTGACCTGAAAAACTGAAATTTGATCACCGGAACAGTTTTGGAAAAATGGCTATAACTCAAGCTACACAAATGCAAATTGAATGATTCCAAAGCCAAAATAAATATAAGACATAGATCTACAATTCTTATGAAGAATGTATGGCCTAATTCCTACTATACCTTAGCCAAATTTATTAAGGAAGTTGAGGTACCAAATCTGAAATTTATGAAATGTAAGCATAATTGTTTAAAATGTGAATTGTGATTAATGCCAATGGTATGTTAAGCATGATTGGCATGTGAAATTGTATTTGAGACCTATGTTCCCGTGATGAATGAGATGTTGATGGAATGATGAAAGAATGATAACGAAATGATGAAATAATAAGAAAATTGAATTGCTAGTGATAATAAATTAGCACGAGTATGCCTAGACAGTAATGCAAGGGTTGGATAGATTGGCATACCAAGAAGAGATGAGATTAGCAGTAGTGCCCATGACTTCTATGCCCGAATACCATTGGCAGGCATCGAGTATCCGATATGGTTATCCCTTATTCATGATTGCTTTGAATAATCATTGGCAGACACCGAGTGTCCGATATGATTATTCCCATGGCTTTTGTGCCTAATTATTTTGCATACCCAGCAGGCACCGATGTGTCCGATGATATGACGGCTAGAGGCACTAAGTGTCCAGCGCTAGTAAAACCCGTGTATCCAGTCCAAACAGTCTTGTTAAAGATTACTTTGGGCACCAAAATAAATTAAGAAAGTTGAATATCGAAATAAAGAAAATGAAAGATCCTATGAAAGTAAATATTTCTAAAGATTGTGAAAATATGAAAATATGAGAAAACGAGAGAAAATATTGTGAAAGTTATTCAAAATCGTTACGTAGTAAAACAAATGAAATTACTACAGAATTTTGATGTTATGAAATCTATATTCTTTTAAATAATTTATGAATATTTAAGTGTGCATTTTCCTTATTTCATACAAGCATGAAGAATTATTTTTTGTTTGTATATTATACTTTTAATTATGTTAGTGCACCACTAAGCAGAAATACTTAGCATGATGGTTTCTCCTCGTGCAAGTCCAGGCAATAGGACCCAGTAGACTTTGGATAGGGATTTTGGACTGATCTGCAGTAGCGATCATTGCCACCTCAGCACATTATTCTAGTAGAGATCATTGGCCCACAGTAGTGCAAGATCTTGTGTATTGTAATTAAACACAAAGTTTGTGATTTAATTTTGAGATGTATGATAAACGTACACATTTTGTAAATGAATGTAACGAAGAAAATTTATGTATAAAAATGGATGTGAATAGACAAGGGAATATGAGTTGTAATTTTGAAATTGTTATAAATTTGAGATTTTCCAATATGGATAATTTTTATAGGATAATTCTTTAACAGGTAAAATATTAATAATATGGGGAAACTTTTGTAGTTTCCATTTAAAATTTTCTTAATTAAATTATAATGGAATTAAATTGATCATCAATTGAATAAAATAAGGTTAGGTTCTTTGGCACAGAATGTGGCATTCCTTTGCTCGGCTACACTGTAGATCGGGTAAGGAGGGTGTTACAACTAAAATTCTATGTGGATCTAACAATTAATTAAAGAACATAATAGGTTTTAATTAATTTAATCGCTACGAAAGTAGGGTTTAAGTTAATTAAAATACAATCTTGAGAGAGGAATTAAGGTAACTTAGGATTAATTTCCTTAAAAGTAATAATTTCCCATGTATTGAATGAATTGGATTAGGTCTATAATTAATGAAAGTGTGAACCCCTAACTCTTGTATACTTTTATTTAATTGATATTCAAGTTTAGTTAATTGCTTTAGATTTTATTTCATTTAATTTAGATTTAATTACTATTTTTCTATAATTCTATCATCTAGATAATTGTAATTGCTATTTAGTTTAATACTCAACATGGTCCTCATAGGAATAATACTCACTCATCACCTTATTACTTTTAATGATCTGTACACTTGCAGAATTTTGCATAATAAGTTTTTTGCGTCCTTGCTAGGGATCAGTGCTTTGATATTGAGCAATAGGCAATTTAACTAATTTAGACATTTTGTTTTAATTATTATACCTCACTGTGCTTTGTTTTGTTGCTTTTCAGGAATTTTTGTTTAGTTTATAACCATAATTAAACCAGAGGAGGAATTGCTTGAATTAGATCTAGAAATAGGCAGAACTCTAAAAGCCATTAAAAGGGAGAAGAAGGAACAAGAGACTGAATCTTCAAAAATGGCAGAGTAGGAGACCAAGCCTTTGAAAGACTATGGTTCACCTAACATTGAAGGATTTCAACCAAGTGTAACATGACCTAGAGTAGCCGCTAACAACTTTGAGTTGAAACTAACATGGCTTCAGATGATTTAATAAGGCCAAATTGGGGGTTCTCCATTAGAAGATCCGCATTTCCACCTCCAATGTTTCTTTGTTTTATGTGATATATTCAAGATGAATGAGGTTTCTAAAGATGCCATTCGCCTAATAGCATTTCCATTCTCTCTTAAGGAAAGAACAAGGAAGTGGTTACTATCTCAGCTTGTCGGTTCATTCACTATATGGGATGATCTGTCACAAGCTTTCTTAGCTACATATTTTCCACTTAGGAAGACAGCTAAACTTCACACTAAACTTAATACATTTTAGCAAAGGGATTATGAATCTCTCTATGATGCATGGGAGAGGTACATAAATCTTTAGAGGGAGTGCCCACACCATGGCATTCAAAATTGATTGCTTATTCAAAATTTTTATAATGGGTTACTACCATCAACAAGGAGCACCATTGATTCAGTAGCTGATGGAGATCCAATAAAAAAAGACAATAAATAAGGAGTGCAATCTCCTTGAACAAGTTGCCTACCACAACTTTAAGTGAGCCAATGAAAGAGGAGACACAAGAAAATCAGCTGGAGTACTTTTACTGGATGCATTGAGCATGATCAATGCTTAATTTGATCAGCTAACAAAGAGGTTAGATAGGTTGAATGCTAACGTTGTTAGAGCTAATAACTTGATCTATGATCAGTGTGGAAGAGGACATCAAAGTTCAAAGTACAATTATTACAATAATCCTTTTTCAGAGCAACTGAACTATGCCTTTAGGAATTATATCCTATAGGCATGATAATTTTGTAAGTTTAATTAGTATGTGCATCATTTTCATGTTTTATTAATTTAATTAATATGTGCGTAATTTGCTCATGAAAATAGAGATTTAACTTGTTTAAATATGTTTATAATAAATTTAATTTTATTAAAATATTTTTCATGAGGATGTTACATATGTGGTACTGATACAACAATATATTTAAGCACAACGCTAATCTCAAGATAACAAAAATACGGCAGTGGCTACTCCTTTATTGGCGTGGCAAGCAAGACTTTTGCTCAATATGTACCAATCTAATAATACCTCTTATACGTCCGCTTATCCTAATAAGAAACCTGGCAAAACACCATTGAACAGATAACCATTTATGACCTCTTACAAGTACTAGGTATAAACAATTAGATATTCATTCTCAAACACTTTTAACTCCCAAAATTTATTTTCATTTATTACAATCTACCACTAATTAATTTATTTTCTAGGAAGCTCCACTTGACTCTTTAACCATTTATTAACTTGTAGACTATTTTGAGGTCACTCATGAAGAATCTCCGGCTCATTAAGTGGTTATCACCAACTTTCAGTGATCGTCCAACTTCAAAAAGTGATACTGCGAGTCCACTTAATGATCTCAAACCACGTATAACTCGTTCAAGAACTTATCTAACCACACGAGTACCATGAAATTTTTTGTCCTTAGAGACCCACCCGGTTTATATGATATTATATACTTTATTATAACTAGGCCTTTGGAGAAACGTATCATCAAGATATCATAAGTTATTTTTGTAAATTTAATTAGTATGTACATTTTTCATATTTTTGTTTTAATGTTATATTTTTAAGTAAAATTTAAGAAATTATAGTCTTTATTCACTATTTTTTTAGGAAATATTTTGTATAGTTTAAGAAAAGAAAACAATTACAAGAATTATTCATTGTAGTTTTTAGACTTTTAAGAGAAAATTATTTGGATGCTTTACGTAAAGGACTATCAATATTTAAATGTGTGTTTTCCTTTTTCTTATATATATATAAATTTTTGATATTATTTATTATAACTATCAAATATTTAAGCTAAATAAGTTTCAAATTTATTTTATTACTTTTGTTCAGCTTTTGTTTTTTATTAAGAATTAAACTAGAACCACATCAAGTCCATACAAAATCATAACTAAACCAAAGAACTGATTTTGTACGTGCACTTTTCTATAATTTTTTAGATATATTATATATTTTTAATATAATTATATATATATATATATATATTTATATGTAATTAGTAAGATTGTATATTTATATATAATTATGATTATTGACTATGTACAACATAATATTATCTTTTATTTTGCTATTTTTTCATATTAATTTTAGTTATAAATGTATTAAATGATCTTATAATTCTTAATAATAAGTGTATTTGTATATCAAATAATATTTCTTTAATCTTTAATTATATTCGTGTGTGTGTATATATATATATATATCTTATTATAGTTAAAGACTATATAATTAAAAATAATTTAAAATGTCTATTATATAATATAGTATTAGCAACTATAATGTTCTGATTTTTTTTTTCACTTTTTAATGTATTTTGATGTAGTTAAATTATGGAAATTTACAAATGGAATTTTTACAAAATTTAATTTTTTTTATTTTAAGAATTTATTTTTAATTATTTTAATTCCGAGTGACCCCTTTTAAATGGTTTTTATATTTTGAATATTATTTGACTTTCAAAATAAATTTTAGAATTTTCAGAACACATTTTATGTTCCGATTAGAGCAAAAAGACTAGTAATGAATGAAAAAAAAAATGTGCTCTTAATTTGAAAATAAATAATAGTCAAGATTTTCAAATTTGCATTCATCTTTTAACTATTATAGGTAAATGGTCAAGTTAGAGGGGTTGAACATAGATTAAATCAAAATTAAATTAAGTAAAAATTAAATATAAAATACATGAATTTATTTTTTATTGCAAATTATGAAAAATAAAACGTATTAAATTTAGTATATTTTATTTAAATTTTTAAGTAAATTATTAAAATCAATTCAATAATTTTAAATTGTAATAAATTAATTTGGAAAAAATTAGAGCATTCAAATTTGATATCAAAATTTGAGTTAATGAAAATTCACCCCATTTAACAATTTTGTATTATAATTTTTTTTTACAACATACAATTAGAATAATTAAAATTATTGTCAATTACTTACTAGAAAATATTATGCAAGTGAAATATCAAAACTAAAAAAGTTTCTCAAATGGTAAATGATATAAGTATTTTTTTTTAAATTAAGGGTTTAATTTCTCTCTATATAATTTTCTAAAGTTTAATATATTAAAATATTAAATGAAAAGAAATTTTAAATTAAATTTAATGAATTATGAAGATAGAGATAGTTAATTTAAATTAAATAAAAAGGAAATAAAATTTGAATTTTAAATCTTAAAAACTTAAAGGGTAAATTTATCAAAATAAATAATATTTATTATCTTATAAATAAAAAATACATTAAGAACTCATGCCTATAATGACTAATACAACAACTTCTTAAATATTATTTTAATTATGAAACTAAAATATCCTTCTATAATATGATCCATATAATTTCTATAATTACCTTATTAAATGTAAAAATATAAGATATTTCTATTATTACAAATAAATTTTTAATGTGGAATATATCTAATTTTTCATTTTTTATTTGTTTCTAAAATTAAAAAAAAAATCAGTATTCATTTTTTTTTATTTTTTAATTGAAATTAAAATAAAGCTATTTCTTAGCATAAAAGAAAAATAAGTCTATTTCTATTTTTTTTTTCTGATGTGAATGGATAGTATTTTCGATTAATGTCTAATATATTTTTTCTTTTTCTCTTTTTTAAAAGACTTTATTTTTTTAAAAAAAATTTAAATCATGATTTTGCAAGATCACTTTTTTCCAAAAAAATGTCATGAATATATGATTAATTGTTAAGGAGAAAAAAAAAAGAAAAAAAATTAAAATTTTGACGTTTTTTTATACACTTTTACAAGAAAATATTATAAAACTTATGAAATATGAAAACTGTGCAATTAAATTTATCAAAAAAATTAATTATTTAAAATAAAAACGAAAAGAATTTTTTAAAGTAAAGACGAAAAGATATTAAATGTTTGCACTTAATATAATATATAATTATCAATTACGTCAAAAAATTAAAACGACGTGTTAGTGGCAGAAATTAAGTAGGCCCACGTGGCGATCCACACATTGATAATCTTTTGATGGGATCAATTTGATTTGCTCCTCTTACGTTTGATAGTTACCTATTTAATTTGATTTAATAAATTATATATATATAAAAAAGGAAAACAGAAAAAACACATAATATTATAATAAATTATTGTGATAAACATCACTTGTCAATCTCAAATGACAACATCAAATTATTAATTTTAAAATTAAAGTAAAATTTTATTTTATTACAACCCCATCCAAAAAGAGATTAATAAAAAAAATGTGAAAATAATTAATAGTCAAGATTTTCAAATTTGCTTCCATCTTTAACCATTATAGGTAAATGGTCAAGTTAGAGGGGTTGAATATCGATTAAATCAAAATTAAATTAAGTAAATATTAAAAATAAAATACATGAATTTATTTTTTATTGCAAATTATAAAAAAATAAAACGTATTAAGATTGGTATATTTTATTTAAATTTTTAAGTAAATTATTAAAATCAATTCAATAATTTAAATTGTAATAAATTAATTTGGAAAAAATTAGAGCATTCAAATTTGATATCAAAATTTGAGTTAATGAAAATTCACCCAATTTAATAATTTTGTATTATAATTTTTTTTACAACATACAATTAGAATAATTAAAATTATTTTCAGTGACTTACTAGAAAATATAATGCAAGATATAACTATTTTTTTTTTAAATTAGTTTAATTTCTCTCTATATAATTTTTTAAAGTTTAATATATTAAAATATTAAATGAAAAGAAATTTTAAATTAAATTTAATGAATTATGAAGATATAGATAAGTTAATTTAAATTAAATAAAAAGGAAATAAAATTTGAAATTTAAATCTTAAAAACTTAAATGTTAAATTTATCAAAAGAAATAATATTTATTATTTGCAAATAAAAAATAAGTTAAGGATCACAACTATAATGTAGTTATTAAACTTAATGTGGAATCTATTTAGTTTTTCAATTGTCTCTGTAATTACAGAAAAACTCACTATTCATGCTTTTTTAATTTTTCATTCACATTAAAATAAAGCTATTTCTTGGCATCAAAGGAAAATGAGTCTTTTTTTTTTTTTATGTGAATGGATAGCATTTTCAATTAATTTTTAATATTGTTTTTCTTATTCTCTTTTTTAAAGACTTTAATTGTTTTGTTTTGTTTTTTTTTTTAATTTTAAATTCTAAATTATGATTTTGCAACATCACTTTTGTCCAAAAAAATGTCTATCAATATATTCATTAATTGTCAAGGTGGAAAAAAAAATAAAACAAAATTAAAATTGTGAAGTTTTTTTTTTTACACATTTAAAAGAAATATTATAAAAACATATATATAGACATAATAGAGTTTCTCTATTTGTAAAATGTGAAAATTGTACAATTTAATTTATTAAAAAAGGGAATTATTTAAAATAAAGATTGAAATATATTATATTTTTGTAATTAATATAATGGATAATTATCAATTAAAATTATTAAATTTAAAAAAAAAAAAGTCAATTTGATTCAATCATCAATTATCTATTTATGCTGATGTAATTGATTTTCTTATGACAACAGGCCGACGAGGGATGGAGATCGCTTTTCATCGTTATCTTCTATATGATTAAGTGTTTATTGTATTTAAAGACTTAAAATTATTGTTTTGATAAAAATATTATTTTAGATATTATTTAAAAAATTATTTTAATATTTTTATAATTAAAATTTATTAAATTTAATTTTAAATTATTTTTTAATATTTTTTAAATAATATATTTAAAAAAATAACTTTTTTAATAATAATTTTAATAATAATATCAAACAAATCTTAAGAATTTGAAGTAGTGATTTCTTATAAAAAAAGTAGAAAAATGTGAGTAAATTTTAAAAGTTTATTATTAAAAATTATAACTTAAGATTATTACTTAAAAATTATTTAATTTATTATTATCTAATATAAATTTATTTATTAAAAATAAATTTTAACTTAAAAAATAAGTCTTAAATATAATATATATATTATTTTTATTAAAAATAAATTTTAACTTAAAAAATAAGTCTTAAATATAATATATATATTATTTTTAATAAAAATAATAATATATTATTATTGATATGAATTATGAAAATTCATAGGAAAGAGACTTTTTCCTCATCTTTATCTCACACGACAGACATTAAAATTAGATAAGGCCAAAAAAATTTTATATAAATGAAATTGGATTCGATAATAATTGCTTGTAATTAGCTTTTTCATAAAAAAAAAAAATCTATAAAATAAATTAATTTTGAGATGATTACAATGGAAAGATTAATTAATGACATAATAATGATAGTACGGTGTGATGGAAATTTTTTCGATAAACATCACTTTTCAATTTCAAATAATAACATTAACCCGCCGATAAATCAAGAGCATGATTTGATGGGTAATAGATAATTTGATAATGCAGAGTTATTGTCATGAAAGATATAATTAATTTAACTGTAATTAAATAAATTTAATAAAAAAAATAAAAAATTAAGTTTAAGATAGTCTAATAAGAGATCAAGAATTAAATTAAGGTCACTTTTTATATATAAAATAATAAACTCATATTTAAAAAATTAATTTTTTAACTAAATTCATTAACTAAAAATAAAGAGCCTGAATTTATTTAACCTCATGAATAATCAAAATAAATATTATTAAATTAATACATATTAATATATAAATTAATGAAATTACTAAATTTTTTATTAATATTTCAAAAAAAATACAAATATTAATTTTTTCTTCGACTTGTTAACTTATTTTTGTTATATCCCTCACATCTATCTTGTTTTCAAATAATAATTTTTATTAGCATTAAGATTATTAATAAATAAGCTATTATTTCTTGTTTTATAATTAAATAAGCCAGCCTTTTACTGTTCTAACAGTAAAAGGTCAACATTGCCCTTTTTTTTTCAATTTTTCATCTGTCACGAATGGAATCATGTGGTGTACGGTGCACATTGACGGCCGGTAAGCATTTTGTTTAGTTTAAAACCATATCAAATCCATAGAGAAACATAGCTGAACCAAACAACTAATTTTGTGCATGCTTTTTTTTATAATATTTTAGATATATTATATATTTTTAATATAAGTATATATATTTATATGTAATTAATAAAATTGTACGTGGTAGATTTGAGAACCCAATGATTGTATTTTCTGGTTGATACGATCTTCAAAAGAATTTAGAGTTCACAAAAAGATTTTTTGGTAAAGAGGGGTTCGAATGGTTACCTTACTTTAGCTTTGAGGATATCCAAGATGTGGGAAAAGTGCTTGACAATTTCGAAAGTGGCCACCTGATATATCTATACAGAACCTTGATTTCTCTGAAAATGAGTTCTAGATGCAAGTGCAGGGTCTGCCTTCAAGTAATTGGAACATGGGAACTGCAAGAAGGATTGGGAATATGTTTAAAAGTCTCATAACAATTGACAATAAAAGTCTCATAACAATTGATAATATACTTTTTCAGGCAGCAGAATGGTTATCAGTTCTTCGTATTAAAGTTTGAGTGGATATTAACAAGCCTTCGTTACGAGAGCTTCTCACCTCTGGATCTAAGCGAGAATGGGTTCAAATCAAATAGGAACGCTTGCCTACTTTTTGTTTTTTATGTGGGAGGATTGGTCATTATTATAAGAGTTTGTCAGGAGAAATATCTTGAAAATATTCAAATTGGCAATGGTAGGCAAAATCTCAAATATGGATTATGGATTCTTGCTAAACCCCCAAACATAAGTAGCTTATCAGAACCCTCTCCTCCTTCACTAGAAGCCCCTGGAAAACATCCTATACCATATCCTTCCAACAAAGTTGAGCTTATCACCTTACTTCCATACCAAAACCTAGGAAGCAACATTTCCAGCCAAGTGCATACTTCCAACACTCCGATTTCTCTCTCTTCCCAATGGTAGCTCAATCTCTAAGACAGATGAAAGGGAAGGAGAAGCTAAACCCATCAGTGTCAGATATTGGAAAAAATGAAGCCACCCTATTAGGTCCCTCTCAAAAGAAACTAATGGAATCATATCCTGCAAAAGGATATCCACAATCTCAGCAATCAAGGGACAATGTCGATCTGATAGAGCATCTGTAACATCCTCACTTTAGCTAATCCGTACGTTCTACTGTTCCGGTGACCAATGTCAGTCCGGGCAGCTAGAATATTTGGAATCATAATTAGACTAGAGTGGGAAGTTATAAATAAACCAAATAATGATAAGAAAAATTATGAAAAATTTTCAGAAATGAAATGCACTAAGGTTAAATGAGCCGTAGCCCCAGTGATGAGTGACCTTAACGGAAAGTGACGGCGAAGGCCGTTAGTAACCCTAGACCTAGGGAAAACTTCATGAAATAATTTTTGGGACCTCAGGAAAGGATTGTTGGGGTTTCAATGATAATAAAATGCTAAGAAAATACAAGGAAAATTTAATCAATCAGTACACACAATTTTAACTCGTTAAGCCAAACGGAGGGCATTTTGGTCATTTTGTCTTTAAAGATGATTTTTGATCAACTTTTCCAATTAAGTATATAAATTATATAATATCAAATATGAATAAACATTGCTAAAAATGGAATTAAAAATAAGTAGTAAAGAAAAGAAAGAAAAAAAAAATAAACTAAATGGAAATTAAAATCAATAATGACATCAAGTGATGCAATTAAAATTGTTCCAACCAATCACAATTAGATAAGCTTCATCCTAAAAGACAAAAAGAGAGTAAGTGAAGAAAAAATCAGCTGCCTTCTTCTTCCTTATCTCTTGGCTAAAACTTGTCCCTCACCCCTCTCCTCCATTGCCATGGTTTCCAAAGCTTCCTTCCTTAGTTTTTCTTCAACCAAACCCTAAGTTTCCAACACAAAACATTAATCTTTCATCTTAGTGAAACTTTTGGGAGCAAAAAGAAGTAAAAAGGAAGAGCTTTTACAAGCTTGGAATTGACTCCATTCAAGGTTAGTACCCAATTTATTCTCTCTCTCACTCAATTCATGTTTAAGGATATGATATAAGTTGAAATTGTAAGTTTAATGCATAAATTGAACTTTGAGAACTTGGAGACTTGAACAAAATTAGGGTTTGCTTATGTAATGCTATATGAACAGTGTAATAGTCAATTAGTGACCATTTAACTATATGTGATGAGGAATTGAAGTGATTTAGGACAATGGAATTGATGTTAGGTATGCTGCCCTTGGTGACCTGTAGGGCTAGGTGTGAGTCCAACAAGTTTGGGCAACTGTAACTTGAAAGGTGTAGGTGCAATTGGTGCAAGGCTAATTGGACATGAAACTAGACTCATAATGGCACAACTTTGGTGAAGAAACCCTGCCTAAAAACCAATCCAAGTTGACCTAAAAACTACTCTAATCCGGGAAACCAACATGCAGTCCCTGGAAAATGACCAAATGAACAATATTTGTTCAAATGGTCATAACTCAGTGTATAAAAGTCCAATTGACCTGAAATTTATATCAATGAAAGGCTTAGACAATTTAGAACAACTTTCATGAAGAACGCCAAATTAAATTCTGACCATAACCCATCAGAATTGCTAACCAAAGTCAGGGTATCAAAACTGCCAGAACCATTTCTGCCCAGAAATTCTGGGTAGATGCTAATCCGGCCAGTCTTAAAGAAAGTAGCATAACTTGAGCTAGAAAACTCCAAATGGAGTGATTCAAAAAAGAAATTAAAGAGGACAAATAAAGGAATAACTTTGATCAAGAACATTTGACAAAATTCTCATTGTAGAATTGCCTAATAGAATAGTGAACTCTAGCACCCAAAATTGAAAATTTTAATTTATTTCATTTTGGTTTTAAGTATTGATTGGCAACTAATACCAACACTTTTGTGAACCAAAATGTGGTATTTTAGTGAACTTAGGTTCAACAAATATATTATAAATTAAAAAGTCAACCCTTGAGTGGAAATAGTCAAGTAAATAGTGACCTCTACATTACAAAAACAAATAATAAATTTATTAACTGTGTAAAATGCCCTAGTATGCCTAGAATGATTGGTTTGGATAGGTTGGCATGCCAATAGGGTTCTGTTAGCAGTACTGCATATGGCTTCATGTCATTCTGTATTTTATGGCCTTATGTGACATTCTGTGATATAATAGTCTTTAGCTATTATGATTGAGTTTACTATACGTGGGTTTCATGCCAAATAATTATTATAGCTTATTAGCTATTCTGTTGCACACCGGGAGACACAATGTGACCGATAGTGTGATGGCCTGAGGTACTTGGTGCCCAGTACCAGTTTACCCGTTTATCCAGTCCAGTCGACTAGTACAGGTTACTTGGGCAATCAAAATAAATCTTATCAAATTTTAATCAAAATAATACTACAATAATTGCCAGGAACTTAGTCTACATAAGATGTTAGCATGCATTCTGCATATCCATTTTATTTTAGCTATTTTATTTTATATTGGCACCACTTAGCAGAATTACTTAGCGCATTGCTTTTACCACGCGCAGGTATTGGAGACATAGTTGGAGAGTCCAGCATACCTCAGACCAGGTGATTAGTCAGATCTGCACAGAGTCCAGAGTCATCTCATATCTGCAATGCACTTGGTAGGATTTTGGGTTGTATTTTGTACTTTGCATTTTGTACTAGTTCTTGATTGTAATTACAAACTCATGAAATCATATGATAATATAAATATATGAAATTTCATGTTACTATAATTATCAGTATATTTTGTTAAAAAATAAATGTTGGGAAAATATTCATGAAATTGATTTAAATTGTGATGTGAACAAAAATTTTGAAAATTGTGTTGAGATTTGGAGATTGAGTTGATAAGGATGTATATTGGAGTTCTGGATCTGAGAACCATATTGGAAGTGTTTCTTTTAACAGGTTCAGAAGAATTGTTTTCCAATTTACAGCCGGCACTCTGCTGGATTTTCTATAAAAATTTATGAAAAATTCAGATTAATCAAATTTGTAAATAAATGATAAAATTGGAAAAATTTTGCACTTGGTGAATAATAAATAAATTAATTAAAAAGGGTAAATTGTTATGGCATAAGATATGGTGCTCCGGCACACTGTGTGACATATCTTGCTTGGCTACACTGTAGACGGGTAAGGGGTGTCACAACATCTCTCTAATCAAGGTACGAAAGCAGCCATTTTTTACTCTTCCAAATATTTACCTGTTACTCATCCCATAGGGTTTGTAATATGATGTTGTAGAGGTTCAAGAGCCATCAATGAGAGGTATGCCCTTTTTTGTTCCCTTTAATTATAATGTTTCTGTTGGCCTTCAAGAAAGTGGTGAGGTGGGCTTGGGTCAAGAACGTAGTCTTCTTTCTATTTCTTGACCTTCACAAAAAGAACAGGGAAGTCTTACTCAGCTTAGTTTGGTGTGCTAAGTTAGGAAGAAGCAGTTCCAAGGACCTTTGGCCCATCTAAATGTGGAAAAACATGAGCCCATCCTTGTGGAAAATTTGGATCCCAAGCCTTTCGATTTTTTAGAAGATGGCTTATAGTTTGCTAAAGCCAGAATCAATTATTGGTGGACCAAATTTGGAAGAGATTGTTTCTGTGTTCAAAGCCCAAGGCTTGAATCCTTTTTTATCTCATTTGGAGATACTGCAATCTAGTAAATCCCTCTCTTCAAAACCTATGCCTCCCCAAAGTTGTTCTGAGGTTTGCTTTTCCCAGCTGCCCAAGGAAGCAGATAGTAGCCACTTTTCTTCTGATCAACTTCAAATAGTAGCTCCTTCCTTTACTCAAAAATGAAAGTGCAGGGCAAAGGAAGTAGGTACAGACAGTGCTCAAGCTATAGAAAGAAATGTTTTACATCACAGAGAAGTATTGACAAGCAATGATGAGTTAGAACATTTAGGTGATGGTACAGTAGTAAGGGCAGAAACTAACATTTCTGAGGCTTCAATGGCTGGCCAAGAGCCACCACAAAAACCATGACGAGCATAGCATGCAACTGTTAGGGGATTGGGCAACCCAGACAGTTTGAGCTCTGTGTGAGCTCATTATAAAATACAGCCCCCTCCATAGTCAATCTTATAGAGACAAAAAATAAAAGAAGTTAGCTGGAAAAGTTAAGGTGTCATTTTAAGTTCACTCAAAGCTTTTATGTGGATCCAACTGGTTCTGTAGGAGGGTTGTCTCTATGGTGGAGCTTTGATGTTAATATAACTATTAAATCTTTTTGTGAAAATTATATTGATACTTTTATTATTTTGGTAAATAGTGGCAAAGTTTGGTAGTTGACGTGTGTCTATGGCAGTCAGTACAAAGAAGGTAGGCTACCTGTCTGGGACTTGGTACAGAATTTAAAGTCTTCTTCCCCCCAACCATGGATGTGCATAGGGGACTTTAATGCTATTTTGTCTCAGGATGAAAAATGGGGAGGTTCTAAAGTCCACTTGTCTCAAGTTTATGGCTTTCATAATTTCATCCAAACTTGTGAGCTCCTTGATTTGGAATGTAAAGGTCCTTTGTTCACCTAGTTCAACAAACGTTTTGGGAGTCTTGCTATTCAACAATGCCTGGACAGAGCTTTAGTTACCATTGATTGGCGAGAGATGTTCCCAAAAGCTTTGGTGATCCATGAGGCACTTACGGGGTCTGATCACACACCACTAATTCTCTTGCTAGAGTTTTCTTCCAGTAAGAGGAAATTCATGTTTAGATTTGAAGTGAAGTGGCTCCTGAATCCCCAATGTTACAATTTAATTATTGTGACTTGGCATCAAACAGTTCAACGATCTCAAATGTACTCAGTAGTGCAAAAACTGAAATTGTGCAGGAAGGAGCTTAGTTGATGGAGTAAATCCAACTTTAAAGAGGAACATGACGAAATTCTATGCCTAAAAAATAAGCTGGAAGAGCTATATAGTAACCCTCTGTTTGAAGGGCATAAGGAAGTAGAAGCTTCTGTCATCCACAGACTCAATGAGCTTTGGAACAGACAAGAGCTTCATTGGAAATAGAGATCTAGAGTTCAATGGCTGCAATTAGGGGATAAAAATACCAAGTTTTTCCACCTAACAACCATTCAAAAAAAGCAAAGGAGTTTAATTGTTAAATTGTAAAAGAAGAATGGCCGCTGGCTTGAATCAAAGTCTGACATTAAAAAGGAAATCGCATCTTTTTTTAGGAAGATTTACCACTCTTAGACAACAACAGATGTGGATGAGGTCTGCCATCTTCTTCCTAGGGTGGTCACTCCTGAAATGAACTCTATGCTTTATGCTTCTCCTATAGATGAAGAGATAAAGAAAGCAGTTTTTTATTTGGGTAGTATGAAAGCGCCAAGTCTAGACAGGTTCTCTGGTCTCTTTTATCAGAAGAATTGGGCTATAGTTGGGGTTGATGTTTGTAGTGCAGTCAAAAGGTTTTTTGAGAGGGGTTTTATGTTAAGGGAGATCAACAGAACAAACATTGTACTTATCCCCAAATGTAAAAATTCTTCCGTTATTAATCAATATAGGCCTATAAGCCTTTGCAATTATCTTTATAAGGTCATTTCTAAGACTATTGTTAATAGATTGAAACCTTGTATGGATTCTCTTATATCCTAAGAGCAGGCAACTTTCATTCCAGCTAGAGCTATACAGGATAATATAATTGTTGCTCACGAAGCCTTCTTTCTTCTAAGGTCTTCAAATAGTAAGAAGCATTCTATGGCTCTTAAGCTCGACATGTTCAAAGCATACGATCAAGTGGAGTGGTTTGTCTTGAGAAAAATTTTACTGCAGTTTGGTTTTGTAGAATCTTGTGTTAACCTTGTGATGCAGTGCATATTTACAGTCAGTTTTTCTATCCTGACCAATGGCAATCCTAAAGAGCCTTTTTCTCTTCCCAGAGGGCTTCGTTAGGTAGACCCCTTATCCCTATACTTATTCCTCTTTATTACTTAGGCTCACTCATGTCTTATAGCTAATGCCAAAGAGCAGAGGAGGTTAAAAGGGCTTAAGCTGGCCAGAAATGCCCCGTCTCTCACTAATATCTTATTTGCAGTTGACACTCTTTTGTTTGGGATTTCCTCTATCTGTTATTCATAAATACACGGTTGCCTCAGGACAATAAGTCAACACTCAAAAGTCCAGCATCTTTTTTAGCAAACACACTCCACGGAATTTGAAGGCCACAATTCTAGATTTTTTTAGGATAAAAGGAAATGAAGATCTCAGATAAATACTTGGGCTTACCGGCCATATGGGGAAAATCAAAATCTAAGGCTCTTAATTTTATCAAAGAGCACATTCATACAAAAGCTCAATCTTGGAAGCATAATTTGCTTTCATAAGCTGGGAGGGAAACATTGATAAAATCTATTCTGAGTGCTATCCCTACGTACTCTATGGCTATTTTCAGATTTCCAAAAACTTTTTGTAACCATCTTAATAATTTAATGTCCAGCCTTTGGTGGGGCAGCAAAGAAAAGGAAAAAAATCTGTGTTGGGTCAGTTGGGATAAAGTCTGCTCTTCCAAGTTTCATGGAGGTATGGCATTCAAAGATTTTGAGAAGTTTAATTTAGCCTGTTTGGGTAAGTAATTCTAGCGCTTGGTAAACAATCCTCAAAGTTTATGGGCAAATATCATAAAGAGTTTATATTTTCCCCGATATTCCTTCTGGCAAGCATTAAAGAAGTCTCACAGTTCCTAGGCCTGGCAAGGTCTCATTGCAGGAAGAGATGTATTACGGGAAGGTTTTAGAATAAAAATTGGTAATGGCTATCCAACTTTGGCGTGCTCTAACCCTTGGATTTCAGCAACTCTAAATTTCATGGCCCAACATCCTGTGAATTGTCCTATTAATATCAATTGGGTGGCTAATTTAATTGATCATGACAAAATTCAATGGAGGACAAATATGGTGCATAGTCTATTCTCTCCTATTTTAACTTCTTCTATCTTGGCAATTCCTATTGCTCCTAGAGGAAATGAAGACACTACTATATGGCAATTTGAGAAATCTGGGGTATACTCTGTTAAGTCAGAATATGGGGTCCTTGTTAATCAAGGCAGCAAATCTTCAAGCTCTCACTAAATTCCTTCCAACATATGGATCAAGACATGGCATTTGCATATTCAACCAAAAATCAAAGTTTTCCTTTGGAAAGCCATTCTTAATGCAATTCCAGTCAAGGTAAATTTAAATATCAGAAGGATTCATGTGGATCCTTTGTGCTCTATCTGCTCCAAAGAGCCAAAATCTTTAGAACATGATCTGTTTTGGTGTGACCACGCTAAAGCCACATGGTTCTCTACTCCATATTCTTATAAACCAAGCAGTATTACTTGCTCTTCTTATGTGCAATGGTGGCAATCACTTTGGGTTGCTTTTGGTAATGAGCCTCACTGCCAAGATCTAATGTGTGTTATAGCTATTACGCTCTGGGCAATATGGAAGGATAGAAATAGAGCAGTATTTGATCATAGTTGTCCAGATCCTATTGCAAACTTTATGAGAATTAAACGAAATCTTGATGAGTTGTAGCATTTAACGAGCCTCTCGGAAGAGGCTTCTTCTATTTCTTTAAGTTTGGATCCTCATCCTAGGTGGACTCTCCCTCTTCCCCCATCCACCACCCCCACCCCCCAACCCCAACCCCCCAACAACCAAACCCCCACCCCCCCCCCCCCCCCCCCCCCCCCCCCTCAATGGGGACTTTTAAAGTAAATTGCGATTCAGCTTGGACCTCAAAAGATAAGAGTTCAGTGGTTGTTGTTATGGGAAATCACTAGGGCCGTATTATTGATTGCTTGGCAAGAATCTAAAAATGCTCTTCTTCGCTTCAAGGGGAGGCCTTTGTTGTGTTAGAGACTATAAAAATTGCAAAAGCTTTTGGCCTCTTGAATGTTGTTATGGAATCTGACTCTTCCATCGTGTTAAAAGCTATCAAGAATCCTCATAGTTGCCCTTCTTGGGAGATCAAGGCCATTATTAATCATGTTTGCTCTTTTATTCCTAATTTTGTGAATATCACTTTTTCTCTAGTGAATAGGAAAGCAAATATAATAGCTTATTCTTTAGCAAAATTGTGCTATAAGAATAGTCTTCCTTGTTATTGGCTATCTGTTATGCCTCCCTCAATTCTTCATTGTATCTGTTTGGATGTCGATTTGGCCTTGTAATGCAACTATTTTGTAGTTGGAAAAAAGAAAATAAAATAAAATTGTACATATATATACAATTATGACTATTAGCTATATACTATATAATATCATCTTTCCTTTCGTTACTTTTTTATATTAATTTAGGTATAAATGTATTCAATCGTCTTATAATTTTTAATAATAAGTGTATTAAATAATATATTTTCTAAGCCTTTTATATATATATATATATATACCTTATTAGTTAAAGACTATATAATTAAAAATTATTTTTATTATATAATATAGTATATATTAGCAACTATACCGTTTTCTTTTTTTTCCACTTTCTAATGTATTTTGATGTAGTTAAATTATGGAAATTTATTAACGGAATTTGTCCAAAATTTAAATTTATTTTATTTTAAGAATTTATTTTTAATTATTTTAAAACCGAATGCACATTTTAAATGGTTTTTATTTATATTTTAAATATTATTTTAAACTTTTTTTAAAAAAAATATTTATAATTTTAGATGCTCATTTTATGTTTCGATTAGAGCGAAAAGACTAGGAATGAAAAAAAAAAAAAAATTTGTGTTAGTAAGGGAATGACATCGAGCTGTAAACAGGACAAGCCAAACATGTCACAATCTCACATGTGTATAAGTTCCATTCCATGTAAGTCATCTACTGTGGAATCACATGAGTATTATATAATTTATCGTGTATGTGTTGTTGTCAATAGAAGAAAGAGATGCTAGAGAAAGAGAGAGGAGCAGAATTTATTATAATGGTGAGAGAGAGAGAAAAATAAGATTTTTTTATTTTAATTTATTTATATGATATAAATTTATTTATTAAAAATAAATATAATTTAAAAATTAGTCTTAAATATAATATTATATGTATAATATTTAAATATATAAAAATAAATTACTTTTAATAGAAAATAATATATTATTATTGAAATAGATTATGAGAATTTGTGGAAAAAATTTCTCCTTATTCTCATCCCACATAATATCAAAATTAGATAAGTATAAGGTCAATGAGATTGGATTCCAAAATAATTGCCTTCCCTATTCTTTATCAATGAAATTAGTTTTTTCAAAAAAAAAAATCTTTAAAATAAATTAGTTTATCCAATTTTGGATATTATTTGAGATGATTACAGTGAATATAATAATTAATGAATATAATAATGATAGTGTATGATGTGATGAAAAACAAACAAACACACACACATGTGTGTATATATATATATATATATATATATATAAAAGAAAAACATATAAAACACATAATATTATAATAAATTCTTTTCAAGATCAAATGACTAGTTTTAAAAATAAAATAAAAATTATTCTAAAAATTAAATAAATATCATATTCAATAATTAAAATTAATCTTAATAACTAAAAACTTAAACTCTGAATTTATTTCACATCATCAACAATCAAAATAAATATTATTAAATTAATATATATTAGTATATAAATTAAAATAATAATTAAATTTTTATTAATAAATAAATAATTTAATTAATTAAATTTCACTTATATATATATGAACTTTATTTGAAAATTTTGATTGCACTCTTTCGTTTGATTATAATTTATTTAGTTCATATATATTTATTTCTAAAATAATTAATTTTTTATTAAATATAACTTTGATTTATTTATCACCCATATATTGATATTTCAAAACATATATATATATATACAAATATTAATTTTTTTTCTTGAATTTTAACTTATTTTTGTTATATCCCTCACATCTATCTTGTTTTTAAATAATAATTTTTATTGAAATTAAGAATATTAAAAGGCATTATTAATATTTTTTAATTATTTTTACTTTTATATATGTATATTTGTGTATTGACATGATATATTAATAAAATAAATACAAATATAAAAATTTAAAAGTTTAATAAATCAAAATACAAATTTGAGATATTATTAAATTTTTCAACAAAATAATAAAGTACAATTTATGCGCTTAATTTTTTTTTTTATAATCATGAAATATATTTTTTTCTTTAATTTCTTGTGAATCTTCAAATTCTAGCTATTATGAGGGACCAAATATAAAATTATAAACACTACATTTATATTTGTGCTTGTGAGTATACATATTTATGCGAAAATATATTAATTATATAATAGATAATTTATATTAATATAGTTTATTAAAGTTAAAAATAATATAACTATCTAACAATTAAAAAATATTATTAAATATATAAAAATATTGAATGAAAATCAATTTTTAATTATTTTTCTTATAAATATAATTCATATTACCTCATTAATAAAATTTACTACTATAATATGATCCATATAATTACTATATTTACCTTATAGTAATTTTTTAATAAATTTTTTTATTTTAATTTACTATTATATAATATAAATTTAGTTATTAAAAATAAATTATAACTTAAAAAATAAATCTTTAAAATAATCTTATATATAATATTTAAATACATAAATATATAAAAATAAATTATTTTTAATAAAAAAATAATATATTATTATTGGAGTAGATTGATAATATTATTATTAATTTTAAAATTAAAATAAAAAATTATTTCATATTCAAACTAATCTTAATAACTAAAAACTTAAAGTCATTTATTTCACATCAACAACACACACACATATATATATTCAAATTATTTTTCTGACTTTCAGTTTTTTTATTTTATTACTTTTAAATTATTTAATTATTATTATTAAAATAATTTTAGAATAATATTATTTATAATAAAGTGTAAATCCTTGCCGTTTCTTATTTTTATGTTTTTTTACTTTTTATTTTATTATTAAAAATAAAATAAATAAATTATTTTATATCATACTTGAAATCTTTTGATATGCTAACTTTCCTTTAATAATTAGAAAGAAATGTTTTGATATGCTATTTTTCTTTAATAATTAGAAATGAACGTTCCCTTTTAAATTTTTATTTAAGTGTTTTATTTTGTTCTTTAATTTTGCAAATTTTAATCTTTTATTTTATTTTTTAAACCACTTAAGTGCTTATATTTGAATTCAGATTATTTTTTATTTTTTTATTTTCTTTTATTGTCATTTTAATTTTTTAAAATTTATTTAACTATTTAATTTTTAAATTTGTGTTAATTATTAATATCATTCTTAAGCCAATTTAATATGGCTTTATTTTATGATACATAAATTTTAATCTATATGTACTTTAAAATTATATTAATGAAATATTATGACTGTTTTTACTTGTAACAAGAAAAGTATAATAATAATAATAATAATAATAATAATAATAAATTGCCCATCTATTTTAGCAATATTTTTCTAGCTTTTTTTTATAAAAACACTAATATAAAATAACAAAATTTTTATTGATATTATTATTCTTTTGTTATAATATTGTAATTATTAGTATCTAAAAAGTCAACATATATATATATAAATAATATTTATTTAGAATTGTTAATCTGTTATGTAAATTTGATTTATAAATAAAAGAAAATTTGGATTTATTTCCTCTTAAATATTTAACATAATTTACAACATATTGATTTTATTTTTTAATAATCAAAATTATTTTAAAATACTAAACCTAAGAATGTGTTAGCTTTTTTTAGATGGGTTAATAATTTTATTTTTTTAAACAGTATTATTATTATTATATTTTATATAATTAGACTTTATAATTAAATGTTTTTATTATCAAATTATATTTTATTTAATATATTATAAAGAGTAAATTATAAATTAGTTAATTTTAAAATAAACTATATATACATAATTAATATTTAATATAATTAATGATTAAATTTTATTTTAATTGAATTAATTAAATAATTTTAATAATTATTGATAAATGATAGTTTTGTTTATAAAATGTAAATGTAACATTTTATATTATTACAAAAATATAATTAAATATTTTTTTAATATAAATATTTATTTATTTATATATTAATTTAAAAAAAAAACCCTGCGCGGGATATAATTAAATGAGCTGCACCTTTGATCAACCTTAACCTGTTGTTTTTTTTTTATTATTATTATTTTTTTCATTTGTCACGAATTGAACCATGTGATGTACGATGTACATTGACAGCCAGCAAGCATTTGCATATGCAATGTGCGTGTGTTATATATATATATATATCATTTTAATTTATTATTTTAACGTCAATTACTTTAAAGTTGTTTTATTATTTTTATTATTTAATTAAAATAATTATATTTTAATAAAGTGTAATTTAATATTTTAACCCTATCCTTTAAGTAAGATCTAATATTCGAATGGAGAAAATTATTATTGAAAGTATTTTATCTTCATGATGGACTTTCTTGACATGAGCGAATGATAATTGAGGTAGTTTGGTCATGTGAAATGTAGACATGCGGAGGTTTCAATTAGACAAGTAGAGTACATTGGATTGGAGAATAGAAAGAAAAGAAGAGGTGAACATAAACTGACTTTGTGTAGAGTAGTACAGCATAACCTAGAAGTATTATATATTTTTGGAGATTTAACTCAAAATTGTTTAGAGTGGAGAAAGAGAATCCATATAGTCGATCCCAATAAATTTTTAAGATAAAGGCTTAGTTTTGAATTGAATTGATAGACTTTTTTGACATGAGCAAGATTAGGTATAAATCAATGATTTAAAAGAAACAAAACTTTTTTTTTTATTTTACATGACATATCTTTGAATCTTTTAACATGCTATTTTTTTAATTAATTAAATCTTTTGTGTCAGAAAGAAGGAACACTTTAATTTCTTTCACATTTCCATTTAAGTATTTTTTTTTATTAATAAATGAGTAAAATTTTTTATTTTTATAATTATTGATAGATTTTATTATATATTAAATATTATATAATTTTTACATATAGTTTAAACAAATATATAAAAATACACTAAAAGAATTTTAGGGATTATCAACAGATAATTTTAATTACCAACGGACAAGTTCGGTTATGATAAACTTCATTGATAATTTATCAATAAATTTCAAATTCATTACTACATTATAAAAAAAATTAAAAAAAAAAAGGTATTTGAGCATCAAATATTATAAATTCATTAGTAAATTATAATGAAAATTAAAAAAATATATTAGTTAACGTAATTTTTTTTAACAAATTATATTGCTCTAAAAGAAAGGAAAAATGAGAAAAAGATGTGAAAGAAATCGAAAATAAGAAGAAAATTGAAGATAGCAGAAAATAAAGAGTAAAATTAGAGAAAAAGAAAAGAAGAAAAATGACGAAGATGAGAAAAAGAATATGAAAAAATAATAAGAAAAAAAAATATAAATGTGAGAAAAATGAATATAAGAAAAGAGAAGAAAAGAAAAGAAAAGAAAAATGAAAATGATAAAGATAAGAAAAATGAATGGGAGAAAGAAAAAAATAAATAAAATAGAAAAAAGTGAATTTATGTAGCATAATTTACAAATGAATTTAAAATTTATTAGCTCCTTTAGTAATTTATCAATGAATTTTAAAATTTATTGACAATTTGTAAACCTAATCTTTTATGTCAAACATATTTCGTCGTACCTAATTCAATTGAACCCTAATAGGACAAATTTAATTAGTACATAATCGAATTTGAGATAAGTTTAAGTTTGAAAAATAATATCATGATGGGTTCAGATTTTATATATTAGGTATCCATTGCTCGAACTCATTTATATAAATATTTAATTAAATATATAATATATATTTTTTATATTAATATTTATAAGTTTTATATTTTTATTTTAAATAAAATAAAATTTAAATATTTTATGAAATTAGTAAAAATTTTAAACATAAAATATTAATAAATATAAATTTTTATATAAATTATTAATTAAAATATATAAAATTAAATGAGTTCAAATATTTTCTAGATAATAATAATTAAATTTGATACGAGTTTAAATAGTTAATAATAAATTTTAATTAAATTTAAAATATTAAAAATATTAATCAAATTTAAGTATAATAATTTTTACGGGTTACTTATTTGCTGCCATCTCAAACACGCTATCAATATGTTAATAAATTGTTGACTCAAATCTCTTGGTAAAATTCATTACGATTTATTCTTGTACTGATAAATTATACTAATAGTTACTTTTTAACTTTTTAGGATTATTTCATTTCAATCTTTTAATTTTTATTTATTAAAATAATATCATTCAACTTTAATTTATATTAAAAAAAGTGTCATTGTGAGCTACTATAATAAATTTCTAATTATTAAAATAAAATTATTATTTTATCTTTTTTTTTTCCTTCTCTTTCTCTCTAAATCAAAATAAAAATTAATAAAAAATTAAAACAAACCACCAAAATACAAAAATACTTTTAAAATAATAATTTTATCAAATAAAATTATGAAAATTTTAATTTTTAGCTTATTTTCGGTATTTACAAATTTTTTATTATTTAAAATATTAAAACTTTGTTATTATTAAAAATAAAAACCATGCTATTTTTTTTTGAAAAACTAAATTCAGTTAGTGTTAAATTAAAAATTATTGATTTATTTGATTGAAATTATGATATTTAATATTTAATTATGTTTATTGTTTGGGCAGAGAATATCTCTGGCCCAAGGTGAGTTTGATTGGGTTTTTTTATTTTTTATTATTTTTTTAATTAAATTAATTTTTTTTAATAAAAATATGTTTATGAATACATATATATATATATATATATATATATATATATATATATATATATATATATATATATATATAGGCTAAAGATAAAATTTTTGTATTTAATATTTTTTATTTTAACGCTAATGGAATCCAATTTTTGACAAAAAAAAAAGATTTTCATTTTTAATAATAATAAAACTATTTTATATTTTTTTAAAATAATTAAATTTTTTTTTGAGTAATAAAAGAAACTGAAAGCTGATATTTTAATAAAAAACAACTAAATTTTCCACAATCTTATTCAGTAAATTTATTGTCTTTTGAAAGTAACTTTGCATTTTAATGGTTAGTTTTAATTAATTTTTATTTTCATTAAGAGAGGGATAAAATTATAATTTTATTTCATCTTCGTCAAAGACTTGGAGCCTTCTTCAACGGCGAGTCGGACGGTCTCGATTTGGGTTAGGGTTTTTAGGCGAAGTGACGTGGCGACAGAGGGAGGGATGGGTATCTAGTATGCTATTTGTGACGAAGGGATCATAGAAAGGGGAAGAAAAGAGGGGAAGACTGCGAGGCTTTCTTCTTTATGGCTCCGGATCGAGAAGGAAGATAGCGAGAGGCCATAGAAACCAATGGAAATCCACAGCTGAAACCTTAAGCGACAGTGAGAATTGGAGATGGCAGTGGGTCATTAAAATGCAGATTAGGGTTGAGAGAATGGTAAATAAAGGTATGGAAGGATAAGTAACTATTATATATTTTTCTTGGAAAAATGTTAGTTAGTAAAAGTTAAAGGTAAGTAAGGAAAAGGCTTATCATCCCTTATCATTCAAATCTCAATTTTTCTTACACCCCAAGCAAGAGGAGTTGAGAGTTAAAAATTACTTTATTTTTTATGAGAGCTGAAAATTACTTTATTTTTTATTTTTCTACTGTGTACTTAATTTTTTTATTAAAAATTTAATTATACTCATTAAAAATAAATCTAATTTACTAATACAAACATATATCTTCTCTCTCAAGTGACTGTACCTGATATCTCCATTCTTTCTCATGGATTTCGAATTCTTGCAGAAACAAAGTTAGTTTTATCTTTCTATTTAATTTCAATTATTAAATCATTTGCTCTTTTAATAGTTTGTTGTAATTATTATGTTTTAATTATCAATTTTTTTTTCTAAATTATCAATTCTACAGAATAAATTTTTATCTAATAGAAAAATATAATTTTGTTTTTCTAATAATTATTTACCATTTTTTCACCTCTTTTTCAAATATAAAGAATATATGTTATCTCTTCTTACCTTTTCATTAATTCACTCATTTTCAAATATGAGAATTTTTTTATTGTAACACTTCTTACCCTTCCATTAATTACCCTTCCCTCACCCTATCCAAACAAAGGCTCAGGGGGGAATGGAGGACGATTTGGCAGGTTTAGGGATTTCATTTCTAAGAGGGAAAAGGCTTTATTCATTTTGGGGAGAGAAAAGGGCTAGGCCTGGGGGAGGAAAAATGTCACGACCCAAAATTCTGAACCGTGACCGGCGCATAATTTAAGTATTCTTAAATCATGCAAACCTTATCAGAGTATCTTGAATGAATATATTGTCACTTACTAATCTAAAAAATAGACAAAATCCAAATAGACAAAATGCTGAATAAACATCATAAATATCCCATAAGTAAACTGCGGAGTCTCTACAGATTTCAAATAAAAACTTAAACTATTCGATAAACTAAACTAATTATTAGCCCGAGAAAACATGAATTCGGGCATACCATGAGAATAAATCAAAGTTGTCCCCCTCCAGAAAATAGACTGAATATTTAGATCAGCTGTAGAATTCTCGATCCAAAGCAGGATATGACAGAAGCGTGGTTTGAGCTAGATGCTCAGTGAATGATAATTATAGCACACAACAGAATAGGAACAGGCAGACGCTTGATTAATTTCATAATAAATTTTCTATTCAATAAAATCATGCTCATGTTGTCAAAAATCATTAATAAAATAACTTTATAAAAACATAAATATAAAAGAAATTCATTCAATAAAAATTTTATGGTATAGTGCACCAGGGTGATGATACCCCACATCACTAAAGGCCAGATGGTAAGCGCGCTGCCAAATATTAGATACCTTCCTCCTCCTTCACAGATATATATGATACTAATGCAAACCATAAACTGCAATGATGCATGACTTGACAATGCAACCTAATACCGTGATAGTCCACGGCGGGGCGGATAATGTAAGCGAATCTTGACGGTACAAATTCAAAACAGAAAATAAATTTGTACAAATCAATCAAAATCAATAAAAAATTTCAGATAGCAAATAATAACTGATAGTGCAATTTCAATAGTGTATTTCAATAGTTTCAGAGAGTCAATAAAATCAAATCAATCTCAAATCAATTCAGTAACACATCGGTAAATTTTATAGTCAAATATCAATCAATATTAATACATTAAAGGCCTGTTCCCAGAATCCTAATGGGTCTAATGCAGAGATAGTTGACAAAATCAATTATTTAATCAAAATCGAGATAAAATTCAATAATAAAATAAAACTCTACAAAATCACATATAAAATCATTGTTAAAATATTGATTTAAAATTTCATTTAATAACAAACTTAATGCTAAGAAATTTTAAAAGGGACAAAAATCGTACCATGTACTATAATTACCACTCACCTGGAACCTCCAAGACAATAGTTATTTCAATAAAAGAGAGACAATTTTAACTGACTGATTGAATATTCAAATCTCTTTCACACCCAAAATATTAAAGAAAAATATCAAATAATAATAAAATATAATAACTTTTATTTATATATATATATATATTTGCGGATGTGGATTTGTGGTGGAGGAACGGGACGCGGATTTGGATGGACGAGGTGCAGGTGCATGTGGGATGAACAGTTATATATATATATATATATATATATATATATATATATATATATATATATATATATATATATATATATATATAAACGTGAACTAGACGCATGAACTGGACGCATGGTGGGAGGGACGAGAGGCTATTACTGCTTTATATAAATATAAATATATATATATATATATATAAAATAATTAATTATTGTCCAACAGCAATTATGATCAACCCAATTCAATACTAATGATAAAAATAAATAAATAAATAAATTTCTAGGGTAGTTGTAACAAATTAATGAAAGAAAATAAAATTAAATTCACCCATTATTGAATAAAGAATGAGAATTTTTACCTTGAAAACAGAATCGAATGTGATAAATAGAGAAGTAAAAATTTAGGGATTCTCTGTTGAGAGTATTTGATAGAAAAAGGAGGTGACAAACAGGTTTTGAGAGCAAAGTTTAGCAGAAGAGATGATTAGGGTATATATATATATATATATATATATATATATATATATATATATATATATATATATATATATATATATATTTCAAGAGTTCTATTAGGTGTAGAATGGGAAAAGAGTTATTATTGAACTGGTTGTTCAGATTGTAGATATATATTTAATTTCAAAAATAATATATATATATATATCTAAAAATAAATAAGCAGACCATCCAATAAAATATATATATATTTTTATAAATATATTAAATTATTATTAGCTAATTAAAATAAAATAATAATAAATAATAAATGTATATGGGTTTCCACATACTTCCCCCCTTAAAAAAAATTCGGTCCCTGGATTTGAATAAACAAAATTCTAACCTGAAAAATCAAATAAGTGAGGATATTTAGCTCGCATTTCAGATTCTGCCTCCCATGTGGCCTCACTACTTGAGTGATTATGCCACAAGACTTTGATCAAAGCCACTTCCTTAGACCGGAGTTTCCTAATTTGTCGATCTAAAATATTTACTGGTTGCTCCTCATATGACATATCATCCCTAAATTGCATGGTTTGAGGTTGTAAAACATGAGATGGATCTGGTACATACTTCCTAAGCATAGAAATATGGAAAACTGGATGTACATGTGCAAAACCAGGTGGAATGGCTAAACGGTAAGCAACTGCTCCAATTCTCTCCAAAATTTCAAATAGACCAACAAAACGAGGGCTAAGCTTCCCTTTCTTCCCAAACCTCATGATTTCTTTCATAGGGGAAACTCTAAAAAATATATGATCACCAATCATAAATTCTACATCTTTATGCTTAGGGTCAGCATAACTTCTCTGTCGACTTTGAGCAGTCAAAATTCGATCACGAATTAGTCGAACCTTCTCTGAAGTTAATTGTATCAACTCTGGTCTAGTAAGCCTTCTTTCTCCAACTTCATCCCAACAAACCGGTGACCTACACTTTCGACCATATAATGCCTCATATGGAGCCATCTCTATACTTGCTTGATAACTGTTATTATAAGCAAACTCCACTAAAGGCAAATGATGATCCCAACAGCCACCAAAATCCATAACGCATGCACGAAGCATGTCCTCTAATGTCTGTATGGTCCTTTCTGACTGTCGATCCGTCTGAGGGTGAGAAGCAGTACTAAAGTCTACTCGTGTTCCTAAAGCTTCTTGGAATTTCTTCCAAAATCGAAATGGCGAGTACCATGATCAGAGACAATGGAAACTGGAACTCCATGAAGACTAACAATCTTGTTTATATACAACTGTGCAAGTTTAGCAAAGTCATATGTAGTCTTCACAGGAAGGAAATGAGCAGATTTTGTCAATCTGTCCACTATCACCCATATTGCATTGTAACCACCTCGTGTACTAGGTAAACCCACAATAAAGTCCATGGCAATATGCTCCCACTTCCACTCGAGAATAGGCAATGGCTGAAGTAACCCAGATGGTCTCTGATGTTCTGCCTTAACCTGCTGACAAGTCAAACATTTAGCAACAAAGTCTGCAATATCCCTCTTCATGCCACCCCACCAATAATGCTCCCTTAAATCATGGTACATCTTAGTTGAACCTGGGTGTACTGTGTAAGCAGAATGGTGTGCCTCCTCCATGATTTCTCTTCTCAACTCATCAACATTGGGGACACAAAGTCTAATGCCATAACTAAGAACTCCATCATCACTCAACATGAACCCTTGAGCTTGGTCCTGATGAATATTATCTATAATCTCACACAGCTGAGAATCCCTCTTTTGAGCAGCCTTAATTCGATCAATCAAGATAGACCTAACTCAAAAATGTGCTAAGAATGATCCAGCTATGATTTTAAACTCTACTCCCTGATCTAGCAACCCATGTAATTCACCAATCAGAGGCCTCATCTTGGTAGATATATGGGCTAAACTACCAGAAGACTTCCTACTTAGAGCATCGGCCACTACATTAGCTTTTCCAGGATGATACTGTATGGTGCAATCATAATCCTTCAGCAATTCTACCCATCTCCTTTGCCTAAGATTAAGATCACGTTGGTCAAATATGTATTTGAGACTTTTGTGGTCAGTGAAGATTTCATAAGTCTCACCATATAGATAGTGCCTCCAGATTTTCAAAGCAAAAATTACTGCAGCCATTTCCAAATCATGAGTTGGATAATTCTGCCCGTGCCTTTTCAACTGACGAGAAGCATATGCAATAACCCGTCCATGCTGCATCAAAACACATCTTAAACCAATCCTAGAAGCTTCACAATATACTGCATAACCCCCTAATCCAGATGGAAGGGCTAACACTGGTGCTGTAGTTAAATGAGTCTTAAGCTCTTGAAAACCTTTTTCACAAGCCTCAGACCATTGAAATTTCACATTCTTCTGTGTCAACTTAGTTAAAGGTGCTGTAATATGAGAGAAGTCTTGAACAAACCGTCTATAATACCCTGTTAAACCCAAGAAACTACGAATCTCTGACACAGTTGTGGGTCTAGGCCAATGAAGCACTGCCTCAACTTTCTTCTTATCAACGCACACCCCATCCTTAGATACTGTATGGCCTAGGAAGGCCACACTATCTAACCAAAACTCACATTTTGAGAACTTGGCATATAGCTTGTGTTCTCGTAAGGTCTGAAGGACAATTCTCAAATGCTGCTCATGCTCCTCCTTACTCTTTGAGTACACTAGAATGTCATCGATGAACACTATAACAAATTGATCTAAGAAAGGCTTGAAAACTCTATTCATGAGATCCATAAAAGCGGCCGGAGCATTGGTAAGACCAAAAGACATTACAAGAAATTCATAGTGTCCATACCTAGTCCTAAAGGCCGTCTTGAGTATGTCTTCTTTCTTGACCCTCAATTGATGATACCCAGATCGAAGATCAATCTTGGAAAAATACTTTGCACCTTGAAGTTGGTCAAACAGGTCATCTATGCATGGAAGATGATACTTATTACGCACAGTTACCTTATTCAATTGCCTATAATCAATGCACATTCTCAAAGACCCATCCTTCTTCCGTACAAATAACACAGGAGCACCCCATGGAGAAACACTAGGGCGAATAAACCCCTTATCTAGTAGGTCCTGTAGTTGCTCCTTCAACTCCTTAAGTTCTGCGGGTGCCATACGATAAGGTGGCATAGATATGGGCTCAGTTCCAGGAACTAAGTCTATACCAAACTCTACCTCTCGCTTCGGGGGTAAACCTGATAAATCTTTTGGAAACACATCAGAAAACTCCTTAACCACTGCAACATTCTCCAAACCTGCACCTTCTACCTGAACATCTCTAACATAAGCTAGATACCCTTTACACCTCTTTCGCAATAATCGTCTAGCACTCACTAAAGAGATAAGATTACTAGAGGCTACACTATGATCTCCCTGAAATTGAAATTCTGCCTCCCCAGGAATTTTAAAGAGTATAACTTTATTATGACAATCCAATGAAACGTGATAAGTGGCTAACCAATCCATGCCTAAAATCACATCAAACTCAAACATATCTAAAGAAACAAGATCTGCAGCTAATTCCCTATCTCCAATGTGAATCAGACATCCCTATACACCATATCAGTGTCTATTGCATCCCCCATAGGTGTTGATACAGATAAAGGATACTCTAACAAAGTAGGTGGTGTACTAAATCTCATGGAAAAGTATGGAGAAACAAAGGAATGACTGGAACCAGGATCAAACAGTACTCTAGCATCAAATGAGCAAATAGGAAGTGTACCTGTCACTACTGCATTAGATGCCTGAGCATCCTGCTGAGTCAAAGCAAAAACTCTAGCTTGACCTCTACTACCAGATGTCTGTCCCTGAGTTTGAGCAAATCCTCTACCACCAGAACCTCTACCACCTTGTCCACGACCACCAAAACCCTGACTTCTACCACTATACTGTGAAACTGGTTGAACCTGAGAGGGAGCAGAATGTGTTGCTTGACCAGCACCCTGAGTTGTCTCACTAGTAGGACAGTCCTGTCTACGGTGTCCCAACTGTCCACAACCAAAGCATGCTCCAGTGACCCAATGACAAGTGCCCTTATGTGGCTTACCACAATGCTGACAAAGAGTGGTAATAGGCTCAGTGCTAATCTGGTTATACCGAGCATTCCCTGCATGTGTCCTCTGCTCACGTCCCTGACCAACTCCAGATTGATGTGCCCTATTACCAACTGTAGACTGAGAACCCTGCTTATTATCCTGATAAGAACCCTGATGACTTTGTCCTCTGTTAAATTGATTACCTTGACTATCTTTCTTAAACCGCTTGCGTTGCTCACGAGCCCAATGTTCATCATCATACATCTCCATCTGTCTATCCCGATCAACTACCTCCTCATATTTAGGTAGTCGTAAAGGAGCTACACGATCAATTAGCCTATCTCGTAAACCCCTTTCAAACCAGCGAGCCTTCTTCTCCTCATTTGGAATTAAGTGTTTACCAAAACGGGATAATTTGGTAAACTTCATCTCATACTCTGTAACTGTCATTTTACCTTGCTTCAAGGTTTCAAACTCCAAAGCCTTAGCCTTTTGAACACTAGGAGGGAGAAATCGCTCTAAGAAAAGAGAGGGAAACTCAGGCGGAGGATAGAACCTTGGTCGCCCATTCTTCTTAGAGATATACCACTCACGAGCAACTCCCTTAGGTGATTTCCGCCAACATCACCATCCTAGCACTCACGCAACCCATAGTGTCATAACACCTCTCCATGTCATCTAGAAAATCTAAGGGTCACTAATGCATCCTCTCCGATGAACTCCTTTGGTTTTAGCTTGAGAAAGTCTATTAAGTCAAGGAATCGAGCCCTATCACAGTGGTGCTGAAATAGGGCCAACCAGCAGTTCTTTGTGGTTGAGTTGTAAGGTACTCGGCTATAGTATTAACTGACGATTCACGCATGCAATCCATTGCGGATCTGCCACAGTAACTTGACCAGCCCTAGGTGCTTGAGCTACAGTAGCTAATTGGAATGGTTGTGCCCCAGTCTTAGCCATAGGCGTCTGTTCAAATGTCTGATTAATAGCTTGAGGTGGTACCTCCCCTGTTGGATCAAAGTTTGCACCATTAAGACCCTTGGCCCTAGTTCTCCTCTTACGTCTAACAGTCCCAGGCACCTATTCATTTTAATAAACAAGCATTAAATTTGAAAATGTGAGCCAAATTAAGACAGGTGAAAAAGTACGAAGGACGCAGATATCCAAGCAATGATAAAGCGAAAGAGCGTTAAGGATCCTATGCTCCGCAAGTTTACTAGACCTCAACCGAGCTCTGATACCAATTTTGTCACGACCCAAAATTCTGAACCGTGACCGGCGCATAATTTAAGTATTCTTAAATCATGCAAGCCTTATCAGAGTATTTTGAATGAATATATTGTCACTTACTAATCCAAAAAATAGACAAAATCCAAATAGAAAAAATGCTAAATAAACATCATAAATATCCCATAAGTAAACTGCGGAGTCTCTACAGATTTCAAATAAAAACTTAAACTGTTCGATAAACTAAACTAATGATTAGCCCGAGAAAACATGAATTCGGGCATACCATGAGAATAAATCAAAGTTGTCTCCCTCCAGAAAATGGACTGAATATTTAGATCAGCTGCAGAATTCTACTGATTTGAAACAGATAACAGACAGAGAAAACGTGGTTTGAGCTAGATGCTCAGTAAATGATAATTATAGCACACAACGGAATAGAAACAGGCAGACGCTTGATTAATTTCATAATAAATTTTCTATTCAATAAAATCATGCTCATGCTGTCAAAAATCATTAATAAAACAACTTCATAAAAACATAAATGTAAAAGAAATTCATTCAATAAAAATTTTATGGTACGATTGCACGGGGTGATGATACACATCACCAAATGCGGATGGTAAGCGCTACGGATATTAGATACCTTCCTCTTCCTTCACAGATATCAATATATATGATACTAATGCAAACCATAAACTGTAATGATGCATGACTCGACAATGCAACCTAATACCGTGATAGTCCACACGGTGGGGCCAGATAACAGAAACAGATACTGGGCACATGTACCAATTCAAAACAGAAAATCAATTTGTACAAATCAATCAAAATCAATAAAAAATTTCAGATAGCAAATAATAACTGATAGTGCAATTCCAATAGTGTATTTCAATAGTTTCAGAGAGTCAATAAAATCAAATCAATCTCAAATCAATTCAGTAACACATCGGTAAATTTTATAGTCAAATATAAATCAATATAAATATATTAAAGCCTGTTCCCGAAATCCTAATGGGTCTAATGCAGAGATAGTTGACAAAATCAATTATTTAATCAAAATCGAGATAAAATTCAATAATAAAATAAAACTCTAGAAAATCACATATAAAATCATTGTTAAAATATTGATTTAAAATTTCATTTAATAACAAACTTAATGCTAAGAAATTTTAAAAGGGACAAAAACAGTGCCATGTACTATAATTACCACTCACCTGGAATCTCCAAGACAATAGTTATTTCAATGGAAGAAAGACAATTTCAACTGACTGATTGAATATTCAAATCTCCTACACACCCAAAATATTAAAGAAAAATATCAAATAATAATAAAATATAATAACTTTTATATATATATATATATATATATATATATATATATATATATTTGTGGATGTGGATTTGTGGTGGAGGAACGGGACGCAGATTTGGATGGACGAGGTGCAGGTGCATGTGGGATGAACAGTTATATATATATATATATATATATATATATATATATATATATATATATATATAAAATAATTAATTATTGTCCGATAGTAATTATGATCAATCCAATTTAATACTAATGATAAAAAATAAATAAATAAATAAATAAATAAATAAATTTCTAGGATAGTTATAACAAATTAATGAAAGAAAATAAAATCAAATTCACCCATTATTAAATAAAGAATGAGAATTTTTACCTTGAAAACAGAATCGAATGTGATAAATAGAGAAGTAAAAATTTAGAGATTCTCTGTTGAAAGTATTTGATAGAATAAGGAGGTGACAAACAGGTTTTGAGAGCAAAGTTTAGCAGAAGAGATGATTAGGGTATATATATATATTTCAAGAGTTCTATTAGGTGTAGAATGAGATAAGAGTTATTATTGAACTGGACTGTTCAGATTGCAGATATATATTTAATTTCAAAAATAATATATATATATATATAAATAAATAAGCAGATCATCCAATAAAATATATATATTTTTATAAATATATTAAATTATTATTAGTTAATTAAAATAAAATAATAATAAATAATAAATATATATGGGTTTCGATAGAAAAGGAAGTAGATTATGGGCTAGATGGTTGGATCTAGGCTATATATAAGCCTTATACAGAAATGGAGATTGTTTGGTTGGGGATAAGAAAGGCAACGGTGGCTTGCGGTGGGAACTTTCTTGTTAGGATAGGGGGAAAAGGGAGAGATTTTTCCGTGGGGATTTTTTTTTTAATTTTAATATATCATTATAAAATATAAATTTATTTATTAAAAAATAAATTATAAGTTAAAAATATAAGATTTAAATATAATTTTAATTACATACATTAAAATTGTAATATTTAAATATTTGAATATGTAAAAATAAATTAATTTTAATAAAAAATAATAATATGTTATTATCAAAGGTTATAGGGATGAAAAATAATAATATATTAATAATATATTTTATTTATTTATTATTATTTTTTTTTCTTACTCTACTTATTATTAGTTTATTTATTTATTCATAAATGCCATCCTTCTTTTCTTTTTCAATTTATAAGTTATCTTTTTCCATCAAAAGATATTAACTGTTAAAAAAAATAAATGACATTGTAATAATTTTCAATAATTGAGTATATGTTTTATAATTATTGAAAATTGAAATTTTAAATTTTTATAACTTTATACTCAACATTTTGAATAAAGAATAAAAATGAAGTGGATAAAAGTGATATCTCAATTTATACATATTATTAATTTAGCATGTCATTATTTAATTTATCATTAAATTTTAATGCAATCACTTTATTTTAATTTATTATGACATAAAATTATTTAATTTTTATTTTTATTTTATGAAATCAATAATTTTTTTTAATTATAAAATAGATTTTAAAAAATAATATGTCAAAAATTCAATTAAATTATTAATATATTACTATATTAAAAGAGAGGGTACTTTCATTGTTTTTTTTAGAACACTAAAACCCTTCATTATCTTGATGTAATCACTTCATTCTTATTCTTCACTGTTTTTTTACTATTGTTTTATATGAAATATTTTATTATGTAATTAATATAATTAAATAATTTATCTTAATTATGCCTTTAAATTGATTTTTAAATAAAATATCTTTAAGATTTTTATGTGAATGAAATTGAAATATTTTCTTAATTTTTTTTAATGTAAAGAAAACTTCTCAAATATTGAAATGGCTGATTATAATGATCTTTAAAATAAAATTAAGAATTTATTTACACCAACTTTAATTTAATGATAATAAAGCTGATAATTATCAAATAAAATATAGAATTAAACATACTTATTTATATTATTGAAGAATATTGTGCCAACCTGCAAGTAATCATGCTTGTAAAATCTAATTCAATCCTAACTTAATATGAATATTATTTCCTAAACCTAAACTTCTCCCCAGCCCAATTATATGTTATCTGATTGGCATTGTAATGATCTCCATCAGTAAATATCCTTGAACAAATTTGAATACAATTGGAAGCCTGGCAATCTTTATTCAAAAACTACAGAAATTTTACCCCTTATGAAGAGAGAAGATTTAGGATTCAAGGCAGGAAGGATATAAATGAGCAGATAGACATGCAGTAAATAGAACAAATTCAACCAAGTAAGAGCCAACAATCAGGTAAGTTAAAGGATCCGGCCCAAATTTCATGCGATAGCTGACATGATTTCCGTAGCCAAATCTCATGAAAATGAAATGGTTCAAAAGTGGGCTTTGATTGCATAATACACATCAATATCCATTGACATGTTGGATGTTAATGCTCCTTCAAGCGTGAGTTAGAATTGAATGGCTTACATACTTTTGCTTTCCTATGTGTCTCAACTAAATCAGTTGTCCAGGAAAATTGAAAACAGAAGGGCCTTATACAATGATTCATGTCTCAACGGTTTCTAACATATTGATGGAAGGTTTCAAAACCAATTCAAATCGTGTAGGCATTCCCATTATTGTCAACTTTATAATTCAAGGACTGCAAAGATTCTTGAGATCCTCTTCTTTGGCAAACCAACTTGGTATTATCTTCAACACGTGAGGATAGAGGTCCTTGTAAGAATTTCTGATTGTTCCCTCGGCAACTCCTGTAGCACCTGAAATATCTGCATCAACAACAATATTATCAAATAACACGAATGTCTCTGGATTCAGGTGCCAAAGATAATAACAGATGTTCAAAAAATCATGTCCAGTAGTACTGTAAAATTGCGCATCGCAAGTAAATACGTAACAACCATAGATTATCAGAACCAAATGGTAAAATCAGGCGACTTGGAAATATATGACTAAATCCAGTAATATAGTACATAAATATTTACATGAACCTCCTGTTCTCATTTGAAATAAAGGCATAAGATCATCAAACCTTTGAGACTAGGCTTCTTCTCTTCAGAAAGCTGAGTTATGATATAAATGACTGCTGCTGCAATTGATATAGGACTCCTCCTGCAAGCATTATAAGCAAATACAAAATATCAATAAGAAACCAAAGAAAGCATACACGCATGTGCGTAAGGAACTAAGCAAGGAAAATCAGTTGAACATAAATGAAAATACTGCATCCCCAAACAACATGACCCTCAAAGCTTTGCAAACAAAGCTTCAATTATTCTCCTTTTCTTTTAAATCATGGAAGGAAAATACATGGAAGATAAGAAAAAACACAAATTAATACACACACACACACACACACACACACACACACACACACACATACATATCAATTGTGGCCCTCCTAAAATTAATGGGTAATATTTAAACCTTAACTAATTAAAAGTTTATTTTAAAGCAAAAAAAAAATTGGTCATTGATTAGAAACAACCAATTAAAAAAACCAAAAATATAGTGCACCATTAGAATTTACAAATCCACTTTCACACTCTCTCTCCATCTAATTCTTAATTGTAGCAGAAAACATCCTCCAAAAAAGAAAAAAGAAGTCTTTTGGTCTTCTTTCTCCTTCAAATTAAAATCTATTGGCCTCTCTTTTACTCACATTTTTCAATCTCTAGTTTTTTAAAGGAAGAGTGGTTTATCTACACTATTACTCCGATTCAGAATTTCTTCTTGAATTTTACATAGATTGAACCCATTCCTCAAGCTTTGTTTTCTAAATTCTATAGGTAAATTTGTTTTCCTCTAACCAAATACTCTTCATTCTTTTTTTTTTATTCCGCATTATTTTAGAAATTAGGATTTTCAATTTCTCATTTATAAGATTGTGTGATTGATGTATTATTATGTAATAGAATAAAAATTTGTTTTTTTTAATTTCACATTATTTTTTCCCCTCATAATGTGAGTTGATAAATTTTCATCATTCTATTATGCAAGCAACAAGAATTTAATATATGAAGAATAATCGATAGAAGTTGAGATCATCATTTGATTGAATAGGTTTAGATTTTTATTTTACATAATTTATTTATTTGGTTATTTGTTTCTTTTTATCAAGTTAAAATATATTGAAATCTACAACTATTGATTCATTTTTTTTTGAAGGAAAAAGATTAAAATATCTCCCAGTCAAATGAAGAAAAAACTATTTCAATGATATCATTTGTTTTGAGCCCCGTAAAAGATTTTCTAGCTCGATCCTAGGAATGCACTCCTATCATGTTAACAGCGAAAACAGAAGACCAAAAATGAAGCAAAGGAAATCACCTAGCCTCACAGAACCCCACAGACCCCCACAGCAAGCTGGGAAGAAAAAAGAAAACTGAATTTTCAAAATCAGTATCTCATTCACTCGTACCCAAGAATGAAACTAAAATAGGATCCTAGCCTTTCCTTCATATAATTGCATTAGCTTTATCAAATTTGAGGAAATACAATCCAGAAATCAGACTTTTATTAAATGGAGACCGCTTGGACATAATTCTATCAAAGACTGCTTTTAAAACTTTAGGCCAATGTCTGAGATGAAATGGTTAGAGATGGAAGGGGCACTAAAAATAAAAAGGCCTTTAACAATTTATAAACATGCTCAAGCTTGGAGACAAAAACAATCACGTGCAGCCTCATAATGAACCTGAAGTAAATATTTCAATTTTTTTCCTTTGAAATCTGAAACTATTCATTTCATATCATCTTAACCCTAGAGTTCTACCAATTATACTAAAGCATTTCTACTTGTCCACCAAAAAGGGTTCTACAGGCTATGCACTACAGTAAACCAAGAGAAAACAGCCTGAAAGGGAAAATTCCTCCACTGATTAATTAAAGCACCATTGACTTTCTCGTTAATAAGAAGCTACAGTAACTACTGGAAGATTATGAGTACCTTATGTCGAACTCTTCCGACTTCTGCACAGCTTCTTGGGCAGCTTTCACTGCTTGATTATTCATACCAAGATTGGAACAAAAACGCCTCTGCATATCAAGTTGAGGTTAAAATTAGCAACAGTGCTAACAAAGCACTGAAACAACCAATACAGATCAATATGAAACATTGCACATGAACAAATAGCGAAACTAAGAGCACTCAAGCTATTCAATATAAAAAAATTATAAAAAAGGAACCCACCATAAAATCCCCGGCATGTATTGTTCCCATCTCCACTGACTGACCTGTCTCCAACCCCAGCTGTTTCACTATGTATTCTTTTGCTCGGCCAATTTCCTTCTTTGTGGCTCCATTGGCGACAGAGCAAATTTCTAGTTGAAATCCACAGGTTCAGGGAAGCTCAAACACATATAGAAAGATAAATCAGGAAGCATCCAGATGTTAAAAGGATCTTAGGCTGTACCCTTTACAGTTCGTGGCTTGTCTTCTTGTCGACAAGCAATGTAGAGGCAAGCAGCCAATAAGGCATCCTGATTTCTTCCTCTACTGGACTTTTGATCTTCCACCCGTTTATAGATCTCATTAGCCCGATCCTTCAGATTGTGACAAATTTATCATTAAAGGTACAAAAGAATCATCAAGGAAACCAATTCTCTAATTCGTATAAACAACAAAACTAAATAATACAAACCAAGCAGCAAGGGATCAAAATTGACAATTTCAAAAATATTTCTAGGGTTATAATCAGGGTTTTAAATAATGGAATTGGTTGCAGTCACAATGTCACTGTATCGGACTATAACAGTCCACCTCAAACTGTATTGGCCATTGCTAACAATTTTTTTTATTTTAAAATAAGCAACATTACTCAAATTTATAGTTTTACATCGATTTAACTAAATACTCACATATTCTCATCGAAAATAAATTATGTTTTACTCTTTTGTTCTCCACTTAACTTAATTCAGCCAAGTCTAAATCCCAAATTAGTTGTGGTTGGCTAAAAATTTAATTTGGGCCTCATTCTACAAGGTGAAAACCCTACAAAATTGGGCATATGCTGCTGTCAGGAGCAAGCATACAGATTTCTAGTCATAATTGAGTAACTATGGCGACGTTTTCTAGTGGAACTAACAATGTTTAAATTGAATTTTCAGTCTACATTACAAAATGGAAAAATTAAATAAAAAATAAAAAGAAAGTGATAAAATCAATTATAAAATGATCTTGTCAGACAAAATGTCACTTTTATCTATATTTAAAAATATAAAAGGTAAAAATATAGCCTCCATACGACTTCCAAAGAAAGCCCACTATTATGATTTTATAAAGAGGCCTAAATAAAAGCTATGGCTTTTCAAAGAAGAGTTAAAATTTAAACTAAGAAACTAAAGAAAAATATTAAAAGAAAAGAAGAAAGGAAGGGGGGGCGGGGAAGCACTTGACTATATTATAGATTCAGCAAAATCTACCACAAACATTACATTGCAGGATCAAATTACTTTTGCACTGGAATTATCACTCCCTATCCCATAACTATTGGAACAGAAGGCAAAGGTGGATTATAAGATTAAAATTTAATGGTAATTGTTGACACTAAGCCTGCAGTTAAATAGCATTGTTATACTGGATTTGTTCAAATTCTATTCCAATAAGTAAATGTGAGCTAACATATGAGGCATCCCACATTGCAAGATCTAGAAAGGAATTAAAAAATATGCAGCCTTCTCTTGTATTTGTGAGGAGAATGCTTTTGTAGTTCAAATCAGCATGAACTTCCAGTCATCTTGGAACCAGCTCCAAGGCCCACCCCCAATGAATAATACCATAAATGACAACAAAGTGAAGTTTGCAGCAAGTTACTAATTCCCAGTCAAATGGGTGGATATTTGCATTAAAGAGACGGTTAACACAATTGGCAGAAACATAAATATTGAATCATTGAGTAGAATACCTTTATAGTTGCAACGAGGCCCAACCTGAAACAAAAATTTATTGACATTAGCAATGATTTTGCAATAGTTCATTTCTTTAACTAATTACTGAAATACAATATGATACCAATAATTTACAAAAAAAAAAAAAAAAAAAAAAAAAAAAAAAAAAAGCAAACTTGCAAACAAAGCAAAGAATGGATTCTAACTATTCCTTCAATCCATAATCTTTCTTAAAAAAGGAAAAAAAAAAGGCACTTTCTCACCATCATTATTAAGGAGATGAATTTCAATATCGTGAACTACAGACTTGAGAAATCAATTAATTTCATACAATTATAAGCAATCAAAAACCCTACCAAATTCAAGATCCAAATATAATTCCGCTACCCCTCTACCGAATTGCCCAAGTACAGAACAATTTCTCATACTAAAGAAAACCCAAAACTGAGAACTCCATTGATTTGCTTTTGCAAATTCAAAACGACAAGAAGCAATGCACTAGACTCGGTCATTTAAACTACATTAAGTCGCAATACTTAAAAGTCAATCAACAGCCTTCCTTCAATATCTTAATACATGATCCAAAAGAACCTATCATAAGCAAACATTAAAAATGGCAATCCAGCATAATTAAATAAAATCCAAAAGAAATTCCATTTCTTTAAGAGAGATTTGATACCTATCAGACATGGTAGCTATAGTTTTAAACGCCAAAATCAACCCCCGATCCGGATTGGAGCCTCTATTCTGCCAACGACCCAATGAAGATGAAAGGAACTCGCCGGAAGCGCCATTAGGCTTTGCTATCACGGTGGAAAGGCCACCGTCAGCCAAGAGAGGATTGGTAGGGCCACCTACACGGACGGGATCATTATCAGCAGACTCATTAGCAAAAGTTCTCCACTCGGACGTCTCATCGATCGAGTGCGATTCCAACACTAATCCACACTCCGAACACACCGTGTCCCCCGCTGAATGGTCGAACACCACCTCCGTCTGCCGCTTGCAGTCGGAGCAGTACGCGTCCCCCATTAAAAAATTAAATTATGATTAGTTTTAAAAAAAAAGTTTTTTAGATTGTTTTTTGCTCTGTTACTGTTTCAATTTCCCATCATTTTTGTTTGATCGCGTTCCTGTGAGAACTGAAATTGGGAGGAAGGAAAAGGAAGTGGAAGAACAGAAATGAAAGACCAGAACTTAACGGAAACAAACAGCGGTTATTTGCAGCCAGGGTTAGGAATTAGGAAATGATCAGGTGTGCTGTGGTTTATTTTTGTTATTTATTTTCTCAGAAAATAAAATATACTTTATTATTGTTTTTTTTGCCAGGAATAAAATATACTTTATTAAGTGAGAGTAGAATATAAAATTAAATATTAATTAATATATTATATTTTCTTATGTAAAAGGAGAATTTAATATTAAAAAAATAATAATTTAGTCTGACTTAATCTAGTGACGAAAAATATATTACTCATTCGTTAATAAGAAACCAACAAATTAAATTAGTGAGATAAAAAAAATTATTTTACTTTATTTAGAGAAAAAAATATTGTAAAACAAATATAATGATGTATGTAAATATGTAACAAAAATTGAATAAGAAAAAAAAATAATTTTATAAAATAATAAATTTTCTTTTAATCGTAAATCTAATATTATTTTCAATAAATTTTTTTATTTTTTAAAAATGTTGCATAGTTAAATAATTATTTAATGACTTGATCTCCCATTTTATTCCACAATTGAGTATCTATAATATTTATTGTAGAAAATACTCTTTAATATTTACAATCGTAATAAATAATATTAACATCAATTTAATGAGTAAATGAACTAATAAGTACGCTAATTTTTTATATATTACATGTCAGTTATCAAAATAATTAGTGTAACAATTATTAATTTAAATATTAATTATTATATAATAATAATTGTCAAAATAATAACTCTAAATTCATTATCATAATATTTTAAATATTTTAATAAAATAAAAATTATTTTAATAATTAAATGGATAATTTAATAATATATATATATATAACTTTAAAAAAAATTAAGTGGGTCAATTGATTCTACTTCATATATCATAAATCCATCATTATTTGTTATATAGCAAACCCTTATTTTCTCAATTTTCATTAAAAAATAGTAATAATAATAATAAAAATTTAAAAAATTCAATAACATTTATAAAGCACATTAATTGAATAATAAGTGAACAAACGTGCTTCAATCTTCAATTTCATAATCTTTTTATAAAGTTAATTGTTCAATTTTAAATTTAATTTTTTTGTTAAAGAAAGTATATATATTTATCAGTGATTTATTTTATTTTTTAATGAATATTATTATGTAAGATAATTTTTCAACGAATATTATTGTATAAGATATATATTACTTTCGTTCCATTACAATGATATTTAAAAAAATAAAAATCCCACTTATTTATTTTTTAAAAAAAATTAAGAAAGTATTATTTTTTATTTTATTTTTATTTATTATTATTTTTATACATTTATTTTTTATTATTTTTTATATTTTAATTAAATATAAAAATATTTTAATTTATTAATTTTTTTCATAAAAATAAAATGTTGAAAACTTGAAGTGAGATGGAGGAAATATAAAAACTCTACAATAAAAAAGAAATAATTTCATTAAAAGAGATAAATACAACACAGATACACTCACATGTACCGTTGATCAATGTGATTTTTTGTTTTAACCGTTGACTGATGGGACCCACTGGTTCTGTCGTTTATCTATGTCGCATGTGGTTGTGTTTGGTTGTACTGTACTGGTGTAGGGCTCGAAGCTTCGCTTGGTTTCGTAGTTGGCTCGTTACTGTTGAAATTAATTACAAAAACTAGCATAAAAAATTAATGGGTATCTTTATTTGTATTTTTATTTTTTAAAATATTTTTAATATTTATGAAAAAATTAATGATATGTTAAAAATAAAAGAGAAATAAATATATTATTTTATAAGATTTATTGTATTACTATAAATAAAAAGATAATAGCCAAATACCATTATAAATTTATTTTATTACTGAAAATATAAATGATTGTAATGTTTATTAACTTGATGCAATGCACAAAAACTTGGCAAGAGTAATCCAAATAGAACAAATGTCAAGTCTAATCATATATGAAATTAGGCCTTAATTAGATTGAGATATAATTCAAATTGAGTAACACGAGCTAATTTGATGCCTAGTTGGAAAATGAGGGAGTGTGTTTTGGATGTTATGTGCTTGGTGTGTCTACCCATAGAGAAGATTTTGTTTTGTAGTTTCTGTTTTCCAAAGGGGTAAAGAATCAAAATTGATGAGCTCTTATCAAGGAAAGGAAAAGGTTCACATGAAGAATCATGATTTAATGCTTCATTGTAGGTAGGTGCTAGAGGAGGATCTTGACCAAGAAAATTAAAACAATGCCTTTGTTTGGATTGCTTTCATCTTGAATTTATTATTTAATGCCTTTGATATTATTTTTTAATTATTTAAAAATTAAATATTTATACTTGTAATTTTTAAAAAGATTATATAATTATCTTTAAGACTATAAAATTTTAAGTATATGTCCCAATTAGAATTTATTTTATATATATAAAGATTATTCGGTGATATAGACTCGATAAATTTTAAATTTAAATAATTAATGCAATAATGAGATTTGAAAAATAATAAAAGGTGTAACAATTATAAACTCGATTTTATATGAAAATAAATTTAATAATTATTAAATTAAATATTTATATTTAGATTCGAACACTCGTTATGCATAATTTAAATAATTTTATATAAAATTTAATATTTTTTTAAAATTTAATATATAAATATTTAATTTAATTACTAACCTATTTTTATATAAAGTCGAAACATTCAGTAATATTCATTTAGCACATTTAATGGAAAATAAATGAAATGTGTGATGTTGCTATTTTTATTTTACAAGTGAAGAGGCTTATTATTTAAAGGCCATTTAAATAAATCCTAATGTATATTTCAGTATATAAAATTAGAAATTTGTGTTTATAAAAAATATATATTATATCTAAAAATTAATTTATAATATGGCTTTATTGTGGTTTAAAAATTGTTGAAATGAAATATCATAAGGAAAAATAGTTAGATATTACTAAGCTCATTATTTCTTCAATTATGATTTTTTTTTTTTATTATAGAGTTGTTAGATATGTTATTTTGTTATTTGGACAATAATACAATAATAAAAAGTGTAATTTTTTTATGAAAATATTAAAAAATTTAATAATTTTCAAATCGAGTATATAGAAAGATCATGAATAGACAATTTAAATGCTCTACCAACATGGTTAAAATTTTCAAATCAAGATAATTACTATTATATTTTGTATAAAAAATTTATCTTAAATTTTCTTATAAAATATTGTACCTCATATTTATATTCTTCCTCCATTTAAAAAAAAAATTATCTTCTATTTTCTAAAAAAAAATTATAAGTGATAAATTATTTCTTAAAAATTGATTTTATTAACATTTTGTTCACTTTGTAAACATTTTTTTATTACTCAAAACAATTCTAGATCAAAAATATTATAAATTTTATAAACATCCTCAACAAATCACCATTGAAAATTTTTTTTCTCTCAATAATTTTGTTGGAAGAAACATTTTCAAAGTAGAAACTCTTTCAAAGAAAAAAATAATAAGAAAAAGAGTATATTTCTAATGTTTTTCCAAAAAAAAATCCTAAAGGAAAAAAAAAATTATCTTGAATATAACAAAAAAAATTTTATCCACCTTTTAAATGTCCATGCGTTTTTGCAAAAACTTTATTCTTAAAAAACATTTTTGAAAAAACATTATAAAAATATTTTTTTTGAAAATTCTTTTCTCGAGAAAACATTTTTTCTTTGAAATTAATTTTTTTGGCAAAAAAATTCTTTAAAAAAATGTTATCTTAAAAGAAATTCACGAAAAAAATATTTTTATTAATGAAGGATGTTTATAAAATTTGAAATATTTTTGGATATTTAATTGATGAAAAAGTGGACAAAAAGATTAAAGGTCTGTTTGGTTTAACCGTTGAATACAGCTGATAGCTGATAGCTGATTATAACTGTTTTATGTTAACTGTTTGGTAAAATTATATTTAGTTGTTGCTGTTGATATGTGAAATGACTAATAAGGGTATATATCATATAATTTATTATATTATTTAAATAAATATAAAATTATAAATTTATTACATTACATTATTTATTTTATTATTAAATTAAATATATAATTATTAAATTAATAGATTATATTATTTAAATAAATATATAATTATTAATCTTTTATATTATATCATTTATTTTGTAACAACCCATATAAAAAAAAAAATTGCTGATGGGATTTTTGGCGTGTGGCAGTGGGTTTCCCACTGTCACATCCAACTTTTCTTTTTAAAAAAAAAAAAAAAAAAATTCAAAATAAAAAACGGGAGGAGGAAGCCCCCCCCCCCCCCCATTTTCTCTTCTCTCCCTTTCCTTCCCTCTCTTCTTCTTCTTCCTTTCTCCGGTGACCGGCCAGCGACGTCCCAAGCAGCTCCCCACCGGCCGGCGACCCTCCGGCGACCACCAGAAACGGCGGCAAGAGAGGGAGAGGAGAGAGAAAACGCGCGCACAGTGGGCAGCGGCTTTCCGGCGCGATTCCGGCTTCATCCGACGTCCGATCGAGGCGATTCTGGTGGCGTTGGAAAGCTTGTTCCGAGAGCTTTCTTTTGACACCAAATTTGAAGCAAATGGAGGTCGGATGAGTGAGATATGGAGGAGAAAAGTTTCGGGTTTTTCAAGCTTTTTCGTCAGATCTACGACGATCCGACCGTTGGATCGACCATCCGAGACCACATATGGACTGAGGAAGAGGAAAGGAACATGGTGGTATGATCAGATCCGGCAAATGTTGCCGGTGACCGGCGGCCGGCCACCGTGCGCGGTGGTGGTGCTGTGGCTATGAGCTATGGAGATGGTTCAACTTCCGAGGCTTCCTCATAAATTTTTGGAATTTTGAGACACAGATAAACTTGAGTAAGACAATTTCTATTATTTCTCTGCATGGAGCATAAATAAAGTGTTTCTTAAACAGGAAAAATTGGAGAAAAATTCTAAGAAAAATATATGATGAAAGTAAAATTATTTGGAGATATTCTATGGTGTTAGTTGAATTTTTGAGTGATTATAGAATATTTTTGAGAAATATGGATGGATTTTAATTAGATTTTTAGCATATGGGCATATAAGATTGTTTGAAATTTAGATAATTAAATTTTATATAATTGGTTAAAGCTTGAGGATGGAGGTTTAAATATGTGAATATTTAATCGGGTTGAATTAAGAATATATGAGCTGTTGGAAACTTATGGCATTGAGTAAAATTCTTGAATAAAATATTCATGGGTGACAAGAAAATTACAATTCATTTTGCAATAGTCTTATATGATTATTAAGGACATGAGGGCAAAATTTTAGAATTTTAGAGCTTATTTGAGTGTATTTTTGAAAAATGTCAATCATAGGGACTAAAACGTAATTTTTGATAATTTGAGTATTGTCGGATTTGGAGGGCACAGGAGGGGCCCTGGGCTATTGATGAGATGAGGTTGTGGACATAGAGAATATAGAAGTGCTATTTGAGCCTTTTGCAGGTTGGGTAGGTCTAGGTATAGGGAGACTCTGGGATTTTGCACGACTTAGGGCGTGTTGGTCTTTTTCTTTGTTTGTATTGAGTCAAATTTATTAAATGATTGTAATAAAATTGTCAGGTGAGCCGGGACAGCCTTCTTCCTTCGCCCAGCCGCCACAGTGATTGTCGTCAAGTCTGTGAGTAAAATATTAATTTTAATTGTAATTTCGATATTATTATATGTTCAAGCATACCCATGCATCACTTATATGCATATATTTATATAGTTAAACTCTAGGCACGATTTATGTTGCATTCATAACTGTTAATGTGCCATGATGTTGTTGTGGTAATTTGGAGCGATGTGCGTGCGTTGGCGTGCGTGTGATGTGGTGTGGACTATGGATAGGACGGGTAGTCACTGCTTGAGTAATTATTGGGACCCGATCCTTCGAGGGTAGTCACGGCTTGAGTAATTACTGGGACCTCGATTTGGTTATTAAGTGGAAGTCAGAGCTTGAGTAATTGGCACGGGTTGGATTTAAGAGAGTGTATGGGGATCGGCTCCCATATGTTATGATTGATACTACGGTGTGTGAGTGCTCCAAATTACCTTTTGATGTTATGATGTGAAAATGATGTTGATGTTGCATTTCACTCTCGAGTGCATTAGTTTTAGATAGTTATATAGAATATTGTTAAAATTGATATTTTACTCTCAGTCGAACGCTCACTCCTGTTCACCACATTTTCCAGACTACGGAGGAGACATTTTTGAATAACTGTCCCTTTCCTCTCGAGTTATGAAAAGATTACTTAATTGTATTATTATTCTCTAAATTTGTAATTTAGGACTCCGCATGTGCTAGTAGTAGCATTAAGCCTATCAGAGACTGTATGAATTCAAGTTTTCATATTAATAAATGAAAAGAAAAAAAAAAATTTATGAGTTTTAAATGGTTATAAATGAGGTAATAGGGTTGAGCTGGGCTCCCCTGATTTTAGTTTTCTGAAAAGTTATGGGCTAAGTTGGCCCAAAATGAAATTATAACAGTTTAATTTAAATTATCTTATATGCATATTGGGTCTAAATTGTGGGCCTGGTTATGGATTTGAGGAATAGTTAGGCTTACTACGGGCCTCGGGGGCTTTAAGCTGGCCCAGGTCCTAGTGCCGGTCCGGCCCATAGGTTGGGTCGTGACAAAGTTGGTATCAGAGCTTAGGCTCTAGATTCATGGGAAAGAATATACTTGGGAGTGTAAAAAGAGTCTTGTTAGGATGTTACATGCGGAGTATAGGATTCTGTTTTGTCTTTTTCTGTAATTCTTTACTTCTAGATTCTGCGTTATACCTCGGGAAATGTAAAAGTGCCTCAATTAGTGTCTTGATTTTCGTGGAGTACATAGAAATGTGAAATAGAGTTAGTAGACATGTGAGGTCCCTCATGAGGATACGTACTCCAAGAAATGCTATGTTTCTGTCTGTATGGGTTTAAATGGTGTGCCCATTTCGTGCAAGGCACGAGTACATAAAGGTGAGTCTTGAAAGTACAGTTGCCCTAGATAAGGATGAGGATACCACTGCTAGCAGTCATCAGTGGATGACCCAGTCAGAATAAGTTTATGATAATAGAAGATTAAAGAGAGATAAGAAATTAGGAGACCTAGTCGGTCAGGACGTATCGTAGTAACTATACAATGTTCTCGATGTATGCGCTCACATGCATTCACGATCTGACATGAGATTATTGTGTAGAGGCTGCGTACCTCCTGTAGTGCTTATGATGAGGATGTTTGCGAGCGGTCTACTGTTTTGGTGCGATAATGCGAGCGAGTTCTATATCTGGCAGAGGAGTTGGAAACTCTTGATTAGGGTCTAGAGTTAGAATATTGAAAGGTCACGGTTGGGTGATAACTAGAGTCGGTGACTCGATTACTGACATGAGCTAGAGTTCTGATAAAAGTTGCCATCGGACTGCAGGTTTGGACTAGTTGCAAAGTAAAGGTGACACCTATAGAGTGAGACCGTCTAGTCTTGGTATGGAATTTTGGATGGTTTTGCAGAACGATAGACGTTTTGCTTAGAACTTAGTGAGAATAGTATACCTTGTGTGTATTAGTAAGGAATAAAGTACAACCCTACTACCTAGGGAAGTTTGGAACTATGAATTGATGATTTACAAGCTATGATATGATAAGAGAGTCATTAATTTGACGTGGTTTTGGCAAGGTAGTAAATGTAGTACCTTTGTTGCAACAAGTTAGGGTATAGTCCTATCTTTTCAGAAGGGATCGAAAGTTATTATTAATAATAGTGACGAACAAAAATAGTGTCCCAGATGGGACTGTAAAGTGTGGTAGAGAGTAGTTGGCTCGGGTATCCTGCAGAGGGTACAAGTTCCATTATAGGAACTATATATAATCAGATCATGATGGATGTAAATCCTTTGAATTGGATGATGGGTTTGGGTGCCCGGAATCTTAAGTTTTGGCTAATTGAGTAAACATGGAAAATAATAATAATAATAATAATAATAATAACAAATAAATAAAATTACTGCAGAATCAGTTCTCGAGGTAGTAAGGGTATTATGTAAGCTAAAGGATAAGAATAGAAATCATACGATAAAGGTATGACTGCAATTTCCTGTGTTCCTTTCTAACTTCATATTGTTCAAAATAATAGTATAATCTAATTATAACAGTATTAAGAGTAATAAATTAGCAAAGATAAATCATAGAAGGCCAATGGATAAAGGAAGTGCAGAATGAAAGTTTGAAAAATTGATTGCCGATGCAATATAATCTAAGTGCTAGTGGAAGTACTAGCTAGAGTGGTCAAAGGACCAAATCTGAGTAACATAGATATGTGATAACGTGGTAGAGACTCTGGAAGATATAGTTAGCAGGTACAATTGTCATGTTAGGAAGAAGAATGGAACCAGGGATAGAATAGTCAAGTTCTATTTTGGGTAAGACAAAGGAAATAAATGAAAGGACAATTCGAAGGGCGCATAATAAAAGGAACAAAGTTAAGATATAGGGTAGGCTAAGTGTTATTTTGGCAAGGTGAATGACAAGGATGGAGAACCCAAAATGGGACCATATTAATAAGAATAGTGATGGAGGTATGGAATACAATAATAATGAGTAAAAAGTAGAAGGTGTGCGATGATATTGCGGACTATCTAATTAGGCAGAGAAAGAGAAGTTAGTAAGCAGTAAGTTGAATAAAAGTCAATCTAAGAGATCAAATAGGTATGATGAGAGGAAAAGAATGATAGATAATGACACAGAGGCTTTAGGTTAGACTTTTGAGATAGTGAGAAGGTAGTTAGAGGTTCGTTATGAATGTCAGGCAAACATTTTTAGTGTGATCAACAGAATCACTTTGCAGTGAAGCAATAACGACAGAACAACAGTAGGGGTAGAATGAAAAGTGACAAGTATGGATGGTAATAAATCACTAGAAAGTTCAAGGATCAAATTAATGACCATATATAAGGGTGGAATTAGTGTTGGAAGAATCTATTAGTGAGAGAAATTTTTCAGAATTCAACAAAAGTTAAGGGCACAATATAAACGATGATAGATATGAATCAGAGGTCGAGTATAAGTAAAGTTAATAAATTATAAAATATTATGTCAGGAAGGACAATGGTACGGTAAAGGGTTCATGCAGATGATACACTTGGCCCTTGGAGGAGACTCTACCTGACTAGTTACATAAGATCGATAGAGGTTGGTCTAAGTACCTTAGTAATGACACAAGAGAGATTAAAAATTTAAAGTATAATGGGAGTGAGAAGATTTATAGGTATTAACCACTGAAGTCATAAGAAGAGTGAAGATCTCGAACAAGATGCCTAGATTAGGTGCTACAGGAAAGCTACTCATAGGATATCATGGAATAAGGAACATAAGTTATGTCATTGGGGAAAACAGAGATTATTAAAACAAAGGAATGATGACTGAAGTCACCAAGAGACATGTTGGGGCGTAATAAAAGTGAGGTAAGCACTAAAGTTGATTAAAGTTATGAGACATCAAGTCAAGAACGGTGAGGTATAGCGAATACTTAAAATGTCAGAAAATGGTCAATGAATAGTTACAAGAGTTTGAAGAATAAATGTTTTATCAATCCTGCATAAATGGAGGAGTAATGATTTCACTTGTTAGATAATCTTCTTTTCCATATCTCTTGTTTCTTCTAACATTCGAGGACGAATTTTTCTTAATGGGGTAAGAATGTAACAACCCATATAAAAAAAAAAAAAAAAAAAATTGCTGTTGGGATTTTTGGCGTGTGGCAGTGGGTTTCCCACTGTCACAGCCAACTTTTCTTGTACAAGAACAAAAAAAAAAAAAAAAAAAATTCAAAATAAAAAACGGGAGGAGGAAGCCCCCCCCCCCCCATTTTCTCTTCTCTCCCTTTCCTTCCCTCTCTTCTTCTTCTTCCTTTCTCCGGTGACCGGCCGGCGACGTCCCAAGCAGCTCCCCACCGGCCGGCGACCCTCCGGCGACCACCAGAAACGGCGGCAAGAGAGGGAGAGGAGAGAGAAAACAGCGCCACGATGGGCGGCTTTCAGTAGCGATTCGGCTTCATCCGACGTCCGATCGAGGCGATTCCGGTGGCGTTGGAAAGCTTGTTCCGAGAGCTTTCTTTTGACACCAATTTTGAAGCAAATGGAGGTCGGATGAGTGAGATATGGAGGAGAGAAGTTTCGGGTTTTTCAAGCTTTTTCGTCAGATCTACGACGATCCGACCGTTGGATCGACGATCCGAGACCACATATGGACTGAGGAAGAGGAGAGGAACATGGTGGTATGATCAGATCCGGCAAATGTCGCCGGTGATCGTGGCCGCCACCGTCGTGGCGGTGGTGCATTGGTCTTGAGCTATGGAGATGGTTCAACTTCCAGAGGCTTCCTCATAAATTTTTAGAATTTTTGAGACACAGATAAACTTCGAGTAAGACAATTTCTATTATTTCTCTGTCTGTGGAGCATAAATAAAGTGTTTCTTAAACAGGAAAAATTGGAGAAAAATTCTAAGAAAAATATATGATGAAAGTAAAATTATTTGGAGATATTCTATGGTGTTAGTTGAATTTTTGAGTGATTATAGAATATTTTTGAGAAATATGGATGGATTTTAATTAGATTTTTAGCATATGGGCATATAAGATTGTTTGAAATTTAGATAATTAAATTTTATATAATTGGTTAAAGCTTGAGGATGGAGGTTTAAATATGTGAATATTTAATCGGGTTGAATTAAGAATATATTAGCTGTTGGAAACTTATGGCATTGAGTAAAATTCTTGAATAAAATATTCATGGGTGACAAGAAAATTACAATTCATTTTGCAATAGTCTTATAATATTATTAAGGACCGCAGGGCAAAATTTTAGAATTTTTAGAGCTTGTTTGAGTAGATTTTTAAAAAATGTCAATTATAGGGACTAAAACGTAATTTTTGATATTTTGAGTATTGTCTGATTTGGAGGGCCCAGGAGGGGCCATGTGATATTGATGAGATGTGGTTGTGGAAATTGAGAATTTAGAAGTGCTATTTGAGCCTTTTTGCAGGTTGGGTAGGTCCTAGGTATAGGGGAGACTCTGCCGGATTTTCGGCACGACTTAGGACGTATTTGGTCTTTTTTCTTTGTTTGTATTGAGTCAAATTTATTAAATGATTGTAATAAAATTGTCAGGTGAGTAAGACGACCTTCTTCCTCCGCCGCCATACGTGATTGTCGTCAAGTCTGTGAGTAGAATATTAATTTTAATTGTAATTTCGATATTATTATATGTTCAAGCATGCCCATGCATCACTTATATGCATATATTTATGTAGTTAAACTCTAGGCACGATTTATGTTGCATTCATAATTGTTGATGTGCCATGGATGTTGTTGTGGTAATTTGGAGCAGTGTGCGTGCGTTGGCGTGCGTGTGATGTGGTGTGGACTATGGATAGGACGGGGTAGTCACGGCTTGAGTAATTCGCTGGGACCCGATCCTTCGAGGGGTAGTCACGGCTTGAGTAATTCGCTGGGACCCTCGATTTGGTTATTAAGTGGAAGTCCGAGCTTGAGTAATTCGCTGGCACCAGGTTGGATTTAAGAGAGCTGTATAGGGGATCAGCTCCCATATGTTATGATTGATACTACAGGGTGTGTGAGTGCTCCAAATTACCTTTTTGATGTTATGATGTGAAAATGATGTTGATGTTGCATTTCACTCTACAGGGTGCATTAGTTTTAGATAGTTATAGAGATTATGGTTAAAATTGATATTTTACTCTCTGAGTCGAACGCTCACTCCTGTTCACCACATTTTTCCAGGCTACAGGAGGAGACATTTTTCAGAATAACCTGTCCCTTTCCTCTCAGGTTATGAAAAGATTACTTAATTGTATTATTATTCTCTAAATTTGTAATTTAGGACTCCGCATGTGCTAGTAGTAGCATTAAGCCTATCAGAGACTGTATGAATTCAAGTTTTCATATTAATAAATGAAAAGAAAAAAAAATTTTATGAGTTTTAAATGGTTATAAATGAGGTAATAGGGTTGAACTGGGCTCCCCTGATTTTAGTTTTCTGAAAAGTTATGGGCTAAGTTGGCCCAAAATGAAATTATAACAGTTTAATTTAAATTATCTTATATGCATATTGGGTCTAAATTGTGGGCCTGGTTATGGATTTGAGGAATAGTTAGGCTTACTACGGGCCTCGGAGGCTTTAAGCTGGCCCAGGTCCTAGTGCCGGTCCGGCCCATAGGTTGGGTCGTGACATATTTTATTATTGAAATAAAAAATAATTATTTTTTAAGATAATTAAATAATTTTAAAAATATAGATAAAATAATAAAATAATTATTATTGTTAATAGAAAAATTTGTAACTAATTTTAAGTTTTTAGATATAAATAAATATTTTATATTTTATGTTATTAATAAAAAAATATTTTAATAAAGTTAAAATACGGTAATTAAAATATTAAAATTACAAATAAAAAAATAAAAAAATTAATAATATTAATTTTCAAGTTAAATAAAAAAGAATAATATGGTCAAAATAAAAAATAAAACTAAATCAGATATCAACTGATAAGAAACAGCTATAAAAATAGTGCTAATACAAACTGCAGCTGATGGGTATCATATCAGTTGCTCATCAGCTATCAGCTCTATTTGTTTAAGTTTACCAAACACTATAATTTACTTATTTGAATGTCTATCAATCACCGCAGCAATGTAAATCAAACATCCTCTAAAGCGTTGACGAAATTAAACATTACACCAATCAATTTAATTTGAAACTATAAGAATTGAATTATTTATTTTTTTAATTTAAAAATTAAATAATAATTTATCTAATCAAATCAAAATTATGCAAGTTAAGGCTAAGATAGCCCATGTTGAACATTTAAGGTTTTCAGCCCATTAGATGTGGGGTAGTCTTAAAAAAGGAAGAGTTTGATTCATGTGGAGGTATTAACTTCAATAAAATAAAATAAAAGGTAAAAAATCTCAACATAATATTTTATGAGAGATTACTTACAAAAATAAGCCACTTAACTTCTTAAAAAAATCGTCACATGTCATAATAAAAAAAATTAAATTAATATAATTTAAAAATAATAAAAATAATCTATTAATCAATTTATTTTAAGATTAAAAAATTAAAAATTAAATAGTATATATATCTTTATATCATTCGTTAAATACATAATTCTATTAAATATTATATTGTTATATTCTTATAAAAAAATACTTAAAAAGAAATAATTAATAATTATTTAAAAAATAAAAATTTAAATTGATTTTGATAGACATATATTAAAGTTGAACTTTACAAAATAGATTGGCAAGTAACATATTAAAATACTTAACATAATTTAAAAAATAATAAAAATAACCTATTAATCAACTTCTCAACTTATTTCAATATATATATATATATATATATATATATATATATATATATATATATATATATATATATATATATATATTGTTATAACAAGCATGCAAATTTAAGGTACACACATAAATCGCACAATCACACAGTATTGAAGAGAGAAGAAGAATAATACAGGATTTAACGTGGTTCAACTGTAAGGTCTACATTCACAAGCAAGACAAGAGAAAAAATTCCACTATGATGAAAAGAGCAAGATACAATCAATCAGAACTCTCAAATCCTAACTGCAGTATATTTTTCGAATATCTCATAACTCTACCACAAAGGGTAGAATATTACAATATTTATACTGGTTTATACAGTGGGGGCGTTCCCCTGCCCCCCCAAGGAGATCAGTGGTGGGCTTCGGGCTCAAGCCTTTCGACTCATGCCCTCCACTACCACCACAGATCTCACTTTTTATCCTAATCGGGTTGCAACGCGAAATTTTTAGGTCGGGTCACAATTCGGTCCCTATGAAAAACATATCCAAAAATTCAAGCCATAAAAAATAACAATTCTTCCCCTTGGCTTGAATTATCTCAATTATCAACAAAATAACCGCAAAACACTTTGTCTTGCCATATGCCATCGCAAGGGCACTACTAAGCACTACAAATACCAATCAAGTCTAGGCAATGCCTAAACTTATTGACTGGGACTCCCTTGGTCATCATATCTGCTGGATTATTATGTGTATAGACTTTCTGCATAACTACAGTCCCCTAAGATACAATGTCCTGAATGAAGTGATATCTGACATCAATGTGCTTAGTTCACTCAAAGTACATCTAATTCTTTGTGAGATGTATTGCACTCTGACTGTCACAAAACACTGTTGCCTTGTTCTGTATCAACCCAAGATCACCCACCAAACCTTGTAACCATAAGGCTTCCTTTACTGCCTCTACTGAGGCCATATATTCAGCCTCTATGGTAGACAAAGCAACTGTTGCTTGCAATGTTGCCTTCCAACTGATAGCACTTTCAGAAAGAGTAAACAAATAACCTGTCAAAGATCTCCTCTTGTCTAAGTCCCTTGGCAAATCTGAATCCACATAGCTAACAATTGAATCACTCATCTTGGCCCTGTTAAATATCAGACTAACATCTGTAGTACCCTTCAAATACCTCAAAATCCATTTTCACTGCCTGCTAACGCTCTTTCCCAGGACACGCCATGTATCTACTCACAATACTAACTGCAATGTAAAATGTCAGGTCAGGTGCATACTATATCATACATGATGCTACCAACAGCACTCGAATAGGGAACACTAGACATGTGCTCCATCTCCTCATCTATTTTTAGTGACATGTCTGCAAATAACTTGAAATGGGTAGCAAATGGAATAGTCACAGGCTTAGCATTATTCATGTTGAAACGATTAAGCACTTTCTCAACATAGGCCTATTGAGACAAGAAAATCTTCCCAACACTTCTATCCCTGGTAATTTCCATTCCCAATATCTTCTTTACAGTACCTAAATCCTTCATCTCAAACTCATCACTCAATTGCTTTTTCAGAATGTTAATTTGTGACATGCTTTTAGCAGCAATAAGCATGTCATCCACATACAACGGTAAATAAACAAAGGAATCATCTGAAAGCTTCTTATGATACACACAACTGTCATATGAACTATGATTAAAACCATTACGAACCATGAATGTATCAAATCTTTTGTACCACTGCCTAGGAGACTGTTTCAGACCATATAAAGATTTCTTAAGCAAGTAAACATAGTTTTTCATACCTGGAATGACAAATCCCTCAAGCTAACTCATATAAATTTGCTCCTCCAACTCACCATGCAAAAATGTTGTCTTCACATCTAGTTGCTCAAGCTCTAGATCATGAAGAGCAACCATAGCAAGTAAGACTCTGATAGAATTGTGCTTCACAACTGGAGAAAACACTTCATTAAAGTCAATCCCCTCCCTCTGAACAAAGCCTTTTGCTACCAATAGTGCCTTATATTGAAGTGCTTCAACCTCTGGAGTGCCTTCCTTTTTCTTAAACACCCATTTGAAGCCTACCACTTTTTGTTCCTTAGGCAATGTTACAAGCTCCCAAGTCTGATTCCTGTGAAGAGATTCAATTTCTTCACTCATAGCACTAACCCACTAATCTGCATCTGAACAAAAAATAGCTTCTCTATAATTGCTAAGTTCATGCATATCAACTGGTTCAGCAACTGACAAGGGAAACGCAACTAGATTTGCATATGCATATCTCTGCAGTGGTCTAATCTGTCTTCTCTCTCTACCAGTTGCAATGCTCTATGGTTCCTATAGCTGTTGCTCAGGTGCATCCTCTTGTTGATCAGGATCTTGCACCTCATTCTCTGAATCACTGGACTAAACTGCTGAAGTATCAATATCAAGCTCCACCTGTTCTCTGACACCGTGATCTGATTCTGCTATTGACTTTTCCCTTTGACTATCCAATGAAGCAGACTCATTAAATGTCACATCCCTGTTGATAATGAATCCTGGAGACTTTGGATCATTGCACCATAACTTGTAGCCTTTCACTCCAGATGCATACCCTAGAAATATGCATTTTCTTGCCCTCGGCTCAAGCTTACCATCTCTCACATGAGCATAAGCAGGGCAACCAAATACTCTCAGCTGAGAGTAATCAGCAGGTGAACCGAACCAGATCTCAAAAGGAGTTTTGCACTCAATAGCTGTAGATGGAGATCTATTAACCAAGAAACAGGCTGTATTAATTGCTTCAGCCCAGAAATACTTTCCCAATCCTAAATGTGAGAGCATGCTTTGTGCTTTGTCACAAAGCATTCTGTTCATGGGTTCTGCAATACCATTCTGTTGTGGTGTCCTTGTACAAGTGCGATGTCTCACTATACCTTCATTACTGCAGAATATATTGAACTCACGATTGCAAAATTCCTATCCGTTATCAGTTCTAAGGCGCTTGACCTTATTTTCTGTCTGCTTCTCAATCATCATCTTCCACTTTACAAAGGTTGAAAATGCCTCATCTTTTATTTTCACAAAAGATACCCACACCATCCTAGAGTAATCATCAATCAAAGCCATGAAGTACCTGGCACCGCTCTTAGAAGGGATTCTGTTAGGACCCCATAGATCTGAGTGGATACAATTCACCGTTCCTTTAGTCTTGTGCACTGCCCTTTCATCAAACTTCACCCTGGTCTGTTTGCCAAACACACAGTGTTCACAAAAGTCTATAGATTTTGTTTTCTGCCCATCCAACAAATCTCGCTTGCTTAACATAGATAATCCTTTTTCACTCATATGACCAAAATGCATATGCTACAATTGAGTCTGATTCTGATTATTGCTTTCGAATGCTATTGCAGCTTCTCCTGAAACTGTACTGCCTTGAAAAAAATATAATCCTAAAACCAAACTGCTCTTCATGAGTACTATAGAGCCCTTGCACACTTTGAGAACTCCATTCTCTATGTGGTATCTGAATCCATGAAAGTCAAGTGTCCCAAGAGAAATCAGGTTCCTCTTTAATCCTGGAACATGCCAACACTCTATAGTTTTGAAAACACCATCAAACATCCTCAATCTGATATTACCAATTCCTTCAACAGATAATGCACGATCATTGCCCAAAAACACCTTGCCACTCATCTATTTGTAAGTGACAAACCAGTTTCTGTGTGGACACATGTTATAAGTAGCACTAGTATCAAGAGTCCAAAAATTTTTGTCCATGATCTAAACTCACGGATAAAATTTCTCCAGCACTGTCATCACCATCAGAATAAATAAAACTATCAACCACATTCGTAGAGCTTTCTGATTGCTTTCCCTTTTAATTTTTCAACTTGGGACAGTCTCTCGTGTAGTGACCTTGCTCCCCGCACTCAAAACAATTGGCCTTTTTCATTCTTGACTTAGATCTGGCCTTAGATTTCTTCCTGCTGAAAGAACCCTCCCTTGAATGTGTTTTTCCCCTGCTCACCAAACCTTCACCCTCAAATCTTTCTCTATTATTTGGAAATTTCTTTTTCAACTCCTTCAATTTTAGAGAATTAATAACATCGTCTAGTGAAATACTGTCTTTTCCATACAACAAAGTATCAACAAAAGTTTTATAGGAGGGTGGTGAAGAACATAACACAATAAGGGCCTAATCCTCACAATCAATCTCAATATCAATATTCTTTAGGTTCATAATGATTGAATTGAATTCATCCAGATATTCTTTAATGGGCGTACCTTCGCTCATTCTTAGATTATAAAGCCTTTTCTTTAGATACAGGCGGTTGGTCAGCGATTTGGCAGGGTATAACTCTTCTAATTTCTTTCATGCCGCAGATGCTGAGCTTTCACCAGCAATCTCACATAGGACATTATCAGCTACGATCATGAAAATCACACTCAAGGCTCTCTCATTTAGATGAGCCTTTTATACCTTCTAGAAAGTTGTCCTCGATTGCCTTCCATAGACCTTATAGGATAAAGAAAGATTTAATTTTAATATTCCACAGACTGAAACTCGATCCACCATCAAACTTCTTTATCTCATACTTCGTTAAAGACGACACCATCTGTAAATCCTAGGTTTTGTGCGCAAAGCTCTGATACCAGTTTGTTATAACAAAGCACGCAAATCTAAGGCACACACACGAATCACACAATTACACAGTATTGAAAAGAGAAGAAGAATAATACAGGATTTAACGTGGTTCAATCGTAAGGTTTACGTCCACGGGTAAGACAAGAAAAAAAGTTCAACTATAATGAAAAGAGCAAGATACAATCAATTAGAACTCTCAAATCCTAACCCAGTGTGTTTCACGAATATTTCATAACTCTACTGCAAAAGGTAGAATATTACAATATTTATACTGGTTCATACCGCAGGAATGTTGTACTCTGTGTTATCTACCACCACAGATCTCATTTTTTATTCCAATCGGGTGACAATGTAAAACTTTATTCGAGCCCATAAAAACATATCCAAAAATTCAAGCCACAAAAAATAACATATATACATATATAAAATTAAAATAAATAATTTTTAAAATAATAATAATAAATAAATAAAATTCTAATAGAATTTAGACATTCTAAATAACTAAATAAAAAATGAGAATTATATTTTGAAATATATATATATATATATATATAATAAATACAAAGTTATATTAGTTGTTATTAAAAATGGAAATATTATTTTGTTACGTTTTTAAGAAGAAATATTAAAAAAATAAATAATAATTATTTAAAAAATAAAATTTAATTTAATTTTAATAATCATTTAAAAAAACTTAATTTAATATAATTTTAAAATATAATAAAAATAATTTATTAATCAATTTATCAAGTTATTTTAAAATTTAAATATTAAATGATATATGCATTTACAGCTTTTATCAAGTGTGAAGTGTTATTAGTTGCTATTAAAATTATAAAATATTATTTTATTACACTCTTATAAAAAATATTAAAAAAAAATAATAACCATTCAAAGAATAAGATTTTAATTTAATTTTGATAGTCATATAATTATTCAAAATATTAATACAAATTTAAGTTAAATTTAACATAATTAATTAAAATTTTAAAATTACTAAATTTAATATGATTTTAAAATATAAAAAATAAAAGATAAATATTATATTATATTATTAAAATAAAATAAAAATAATTTATGAATGCACAGACAAAACGACTAGTATATGTATATAATAAAACAAAGGACAAAACTTCTTTGTTTAGTATTTTTTTTTTTATAGATTTTTTGAGTTTTTCTTCTATTTTTTCTACGTTTTGATTGGATCAAATAATATTATTTTTAAATTTAAAATTAATATTAATATTTATTTATAATTAATTATTACCTTAAAATCTAATCATATTAATTATATCAATAAATATTAAAAGTTCATTGTATCTTATATTATTTTTTGAAGTTGTAATTTTTAATATTTAAAATTTTAGTTAATATAAATATTATTCGAAGAAAATATTTAATATCAAATGTATTATTAATGTGGAACAACTTATTCGAATATATATATATATATATATATATATATATATATATATATATATATATATATATATATATATATATAACTATGCATTTGCCAAAAATTAAAATTAAAATTAAAAAAAATAAAATTAAAGAAATAAGACATTTAATTTTCTTTTATGTGAAACTTTCAGTGTCAAATTGTAAGTAACCCTTTCCCTAAATATTAGTATTAACAATCGTTTTTTCTAATGGGTATCAAATATGCACATTTAATACACCCTATTAGCATAGGAAATTATAATTTTAATAACAAATACACTCACTAATAGGAAAAAAAAATATATTTATTATTAAAATTATAATTCTCATATTATTAAGCGTATTAAAGAAATCTTGATGATGTAACTAGTCTCAATCCTAACTGGATTATAAAAATAAAAAAAATTAAAAAAAAAAAAAACCTCTGGCCATATAGAGACTGATATCTCTTTGCAAAAATCATGGCAAAGATGGAGCGTCAGATCATCAAGCATGGTAAGGTATTGCTGCTTGCACAACTGTGGATCTAGAAAATGGATGAGAATTGGGAAGATAACTTGTATAACTTGGTGGTAATGGTAGCCATTAACTTGCCCTTTATTTCTTCTCCTGCTTAGGAACTCATCCATTTCATCCACACATGTATAATCAAATTCAACTAACAAGATAGTTGGAGATTACATCTTAATTCATTAAAAATAATTTTACTTCACTATTATTAATATGTTATATTAATAAAAAAAAATAAAAAGCCACAAATTAATCAATAGTAATAATAAAATTAATAAATTTTATTTAATATATATATGTATTATTATTAATTATGAAAATATAACTAAAAAGTAAGATAAAATACATTAAAGTTTTAAGTATGCCACGTACCACAAGTCTAAACATGCCACTTGGCACACTCTAATGGCTGAAGGATTGACATGATGTAATCTCCTGTTAACCAATAAATTTTATGGTCCGTGTTTATATTTACTTTAGTCTTTAACTTTAATTTATTATTAAAAAAAATTCATAAACTTTAATTTTATTTCATAAAAATTCTTCTAACTTGCTATAATAAGTTTTTAAGTTAAAAAATAATGAAATTACTATTTTATCCTTTTTCTCTTACACTAAAAAAAACATTAGACATTTCAATTAAGATAGACTTATCACAAAAATATCAATGACATTACAATGATCTGTTTCCTAAAAAGGAGAAGGATTTATCATTCACCAAAAAGTACTAAAACTGCATTTATAAATATTACACTATAATTTAAAGAGATTTTTTTTTAATATGAAAACATGATATTACAGGTTAAAAGGATTTTTTATAAAACAAAATTAAAATTTAGGATTCTTTTAATAACAAATTAAAGTTAAGGAATAAAAAGTGAATCACAAGGTAAAATTCAAGCACAGGCCTAGAAAGTGATGTGGCCATGTTTCTGCACTCCAAGACTGCAACTTATGTTGTATAACATATATATAGAAATATATTTCTCACACTCGTAGTAAAATATGCTTTACACTAATATTGACCACTTAATTATCACATTCACTCTTCTATACATTCATTTTTGCTGTTTTCTTTATGGTTCCAACTTGCAAGAACTTTCGTATATTCAGGTTTTTTTTATAGCTCAGTGAGGATTAACTATGTGTATCAATTATAAAGATATGATTTATTTTTTTTTCCTTCAATCTCTCTCTCTCTCTCTATGCGCTAAGAATTAATCCTTCTTCCACATTTTTGCTCTTAACTAACATAGTTATATTTAAAAGAAAAAGAATAACAACACACTACTGATATCGCATCACACACAGCAGAACATGGAGTTTAATTATGTTACAGCAAGAAGATGATAGCAAAAAAAACCATTTAAGAAATAAAGAGTGCTAAAGAGTTATTTACTTTCAAATTCTGATCTTGCAAATACTTGCTTGCACTGCCTTCTTAGTAGCCATTAACTCTGTTATGATCTTACTTGTGACCTATGAATCAAAAAATTATTAGTCCATTATAAATTCAGACGCAAAGAGTCTTACTTATTTAGAGAAATTCTTATTTAGATCTTGATTCAAATGGGATTAGGTTTACTGTACATATTGTATCTTGAATTCATGATGGATCTGATCGAGCAAGAAAAACCTTTATTTTAAATGCGCACCTAGAAAATGGATGAGAATTGGGAAGATAGAAGACCAACCTTGTTACTTACGTTTTGTAAGATCACTAACGCCTTGAAACTTGAATCTAAGCAACAATGAGCAGCTCAACAACGTTCTTTTCCATCCCTTGTTTAGAAAGAATTCAATTTTCTTTAACTTACAAAATAATATAACCGTGTGAAAATTGAATTAATTTTTTTTTTCTTATAAACGAATTATTATTATTTTCCAAATGAAGCCTATATATGAATCCATTAATTGAAATCAAGTGAGAATTAGTGATAGTTTGATTACCTGCTAATCCTGTAAGACATGTAATTTACTTGCTCTGATATCAATCTTGGCCATTGTTCAGTATTACCACTGAGAAGCTCGAAATCTCCTCACACTCTCAATTATTTTATTTATCTGTTTAGCTGACATTTAGCTAAAGGCAAGTTTTTTTTTATCTAATTTATAATTAAATTTTAATTTGAAAAAATAAATTAAAAGTATTTATAAAATTTATTTTGTCTGCACTTAATTTTGTTCATTTATTTTGTTGATTCAATTATTGTTATCTAATAAAAGATGAAATTGTTGATAATGATAAAATTTAAGAAAAATAGACAGAACAAAAGTTTATGACAAAACTAAAATTTAAGACATTTTAATATATTTTTTCAAAATATAGGAACTAAAGAATTTATATTAGAAAAAATAATAATTTACCCTTTACTTAACAAGAAACTGCAGTTTCATTGGAACAAAATAACATCAATGATGAATCATGCAGTGATTTGTCCTAATCTCACATTCCTCATATGTACATAAATGTCATAAAATCTCAACTTGCAATTGTCAATGTTTCCTAACTCATAATGTTAGCGTCTTGTGCTTCGAGCCAAAGCACCACCATTGGCAAACGAGTTAAATTGAACACAGAGATTTGCTTCACTGTATGTTCTTCACTTTGTCCTGAGTTAAAGCCATTGCTTTGTTGTCGGGAGGGGATGTCCTGGTATTCCTTCTAGAGTCATCTTGTACCAAGACAAGATTTTTTTTAGCATGGATAGTGGATGGACTATTCCATGCACATAAGGTAATACAGAGTGAATCATTCTGTTATTATACTTACCAGAGTCGATTGGTTTTCCTCCAAGAGAAGATCGACGACCGTAACCGATTGCCTCCTCATTGCCCTTGCATTTGATGTAAGTGATGACTTCGGATAAATTTTAACAACAGTCCCTGAACTTATCTAGTTGTAACATTATAATCCATCAACTTAAAAATGTAACATAAAACCCCATCAACTTTCAAATTTTGCATAATAAAATCTCTCCAATCTTCAATTATTTACCAGTTTTTCAGTTAGACGCTGACCTGGACAGTTCTAGCATAGAGTTTAGTCAGTATTTCTCTTTTCTCTCTCAAGCTTTATGTAAATTAAATCCTTCTTCTCTCTATAGATAGAATAATTTTTTATGTGTAAAGAGAATAATTTTATACTTTGCATAAGAGAGGAGAAAGAAATGTTGACTAAGTGCTATGCAGGAGCTATTCACATTAGTTTCTAACTGAAAAATAAGTAATTGAAAGTCAGAGGAATTTTACTGTACAAAATTTAAAAGTTTAGGGGTTTTATGTTACATTTTAAATTTAAAGGATTGTAGTGTTATAACTATATAAATTCAGGGACAATTATTGAAATTTATCCTGATGACTTCAATTCACTGTTGCTGTTGCTTGTGGAATCGATGGGTGACAGTACTTCCTTTCAATGCTGTTGATTCCTGTAATTTGATGTATTAAAAAATTTCACTCACATTTATGTCATGGAAAATATTTGCAATGGAAAATATTTACAAAAATGCTAGTGAGATTTCATCAGGAAATTTTTCCTTCCTATCTCTAGCATTAGCATACCCCTAGTTATGATTAATTTAGTAGAATACTAGCAAGCTTAACAAAAAAAAAAAAAAAAATGCAATGAACCAAAACAAATACGAGTCCATGCATACCTCTTTTCAGAGCCATTAATCAGTTTTCCAATGGTTTGCAAGGATTTCTTTATTTGAGATCCTTTTCCATTGGCACTACTAATCAAATTATTTGTCTGAAAATCTGTAGTAAGAGAAAGTTCATTTTCCATCATGATCTGAATGTTGTTTCTTGCTTGTGGTTCAGGTGCAGTTGGTAGCTGAACAAGTGGAATTTGTGTCCTACAGTGTGTTTTGACTGAGCGCGTCCGATGGGAAGAGCTAGGACTTCTAGTAGTAGGAAGATTATACACTTGCATCGTGGAACTGGCAAAAGAAGAATGTCCATTCATCTTTGACATTGCTTCTGGATCTTGAGACTGGCCATATTTCAGCAGTGTAACCGCCTCAAAACATGAGGGCATGCTTATGTCATCTGGTGCTACTTTTTCCTGGAAATTATCCTTCTTACTGTATCTTGGACCTTCCAAACTTAATCTTCTGGAACGATTTGGTAAAGAAGGTGTTTGTTCGGATGCGTGGAGGAGTTTGTTCGGACACAGCTTTTGGTTTCTCCGGCAGAGATCTTGGTTGCTTGCTTGCCAGTGCCTTCCTAAGGTTCTCAACCTACATACCAAGCGGTAAAATTTGTTAATTGATATGACATAGTGACCTTAGTGGCAGTTTCAACCATTTGATTAAATGCTAAAAGAGCAAAGAAAAGCTGTCATTATGAAATTGTCCCTCACATAAAGCAATTTCTTTGCAAGTCACATATCAAATAGAAATTTCAAATGTATGAAGTCATATCAGATACAAATTTTCAAACGCATTTTGCTTCAGTAACCAACGACTTCTGTAACAAGGAGACCAACACCATGTTTATTCCAACGTACAAAAATGAACCATTTGGTGCCAAAACAATTTTAAGTCACTTTTGCCATTATGGTTTGCCTGGAGCAGACTTCAAACATATAATCAACATATTTACCTGTTCCTTGAGTTGCATAATCTCACTGCTCTCTTTGTTTACACGAGCAGCACCAAGTTCAACTGTAGATACCCTCTGAGCAAACTGCAATGTACTGATTGTTTCCCCAAAAGAGTCTCCTTCTGGACTCACACGAGCAAACATCAATGTTTTAGCATGTCCACCTGGAGAAAATTTTGAAAAAGAAAATCGTCTGTGTAAACCGGATAATCAAAATACTAGGTTGGTGAAGATGATAGATAGAAGCTGGAGTTTTCGGAGGAAATGATGCTTATTACATCGTAAAGGGGAAAATGGGGAAAATATCATTTGGCTACCTAGAGAGTCTTGCAGGAGAAGTGTGAGTTTGCTGTTTCTGTAAGGGACGTGAGAATTCCTCTGAGCCAAGGCTGTGATAACATCTCCCAGACAGGAAAGAGACTTATTGATATATTTTGCTTCTTTTAGCCTATCTCCAGTAACTTCTGATTTATCTACTCTTTCACTTCCTGCAAGATCTACCAAATGCAGGCAACTACGAGGGGTGCTTCCAGATATATATTTACCATGCACATGAACAGTCAGGACACTGCAGATTCGAGTTGAACAGCCCAAATTATTATGCGAAAAATATATTCAAATGTCTTGATTCTTTTCTCTAAGTCTGAACATTGACGTGTTCTTCACTATTCACGTATTTCTTCATTTATTACCAATAACTGCAATACCAATGTTTTGATTCTTTTCACTGAACGTAGATAATGTGTTCTTTACTATTCACATATTTCTTCATTCATTTATTACCAATAACTGTGATGCCACTTTCATCAGTTTCAGGCTTTCTGCAAAAGGAGAATTTCAAATTTTACAAATAAACAGACCAATTAGAAGGCCTGCATTAAACAGCTTCTGAAAACTGACCTAAGGGATCGACTACTTCGGTGGTTGACTGCAGTGGAACTGACAACTCGATTCACCTCACCAAGTTTCATCAGATTAAAAACATCAGCAGTGGACATTACAGTGTAAATTCTAGCATCTGGAAGACTCAAGCCACTGTCACCACTGCAGCTCCAAATCTCTAACTTTTGCACAGTTAAGAATACATGATTACCAAACAACAGTAAATTAAGCCTTTTCTTCAAGCATACTTGTGCAAATGCTTATTATTGAGGTAAATAATATCTCTGTAATATCAAAATAACAAATGTGAAAGGATATTTAATGGCTGATGTATCCCCTGAAAGAAGGTCTCGCACTTGCTCATTATATATTTCAACCATTTGAACTTGAATATCATAATTTATAACCTCCTTCCTTTCCTTAGAGATTTGAAAGAGGTCATTGAGTGCCATATAATTAATCCCCATATCTTTGATTGACCCACCTGATAGGCCACTCTGTCAAGATACAAGTTGATTAGAAATTACAGATAAGACTATGAAACTTATAACAAGATGTCTGGCAAATGCACTTGAAGGAAGCCAAAATTATACATTTCCTGCAAGGAATTTTCACTGAATGCAATCTACTAAATTTGAATAAAGATCCTACCATGGTATATGTTTTCCCTGATCCAGTTTGACCATAGGCAAAAATGCAGACATTATAAACATCCATCACAGACCTAATTAACGGTTGGGTGTCATTGTATACCTCATCTGATAATAAGAGGCAATATGCTGATTAAAATTTCAGCACGTAAGCCATAAGATAAGAATAGATTATTAGGTAATACTACCTTGGGTAGCAGTAGGACCAAATACTTGGTTAAACTGAAACTTTTTCCTTCCATCTTTTCTGGGCTTTAATGGATCCAAGATCACTAGCGAACCATCCTTTCCAACAAAATCTATCACGTTAATTTTTTTTCCAGCAATGGCTGGCCTAATTCTGCAGTAAACTCGAATGTTTCCTTTTAAATCCTGCACCATATTGCATAAGTTCCTGTTCTCTTTCAATACCCTGTGATATTCCAGAGCAGCAGCTGACATCTCCTGCAACTGGTATCCTGATCAAGTAGCAAAATGCAAGCACATTAACCTTAACATCTTTTTAACGTGAAAAAAAAAAAATTGTTGATGTGCCCACAAGGATTAAAACTATTGAACATAAGACAGACTTTTCACACCTACTTATTCACATGGAGTCTAAAGTTTATTAAACAAAATGGAACTTATGGCAACTCCTCATGCAAGAACAATCCCATAGAAAAATATGCATTACAAAAACATTCCTACAAAAATATGCACCACAAGAAACATTGCCATTGTCTTTTTGGAATCTCGAGAATTCATAAGTATTGATGGTCAGGCAATACTTTAGAAGAAAAAAGACGGATGATAAAGGTGAAAAATCCTAGAGAATTAAATTATTGGACACAGGAAAAATGATGCTCGAAAGATTCATGATAAAAAATCTGATTATTCCGATGTTTACTTTATAAGAATAACGTACTAAGCTCCCTCAAATCTGTCTGAAACATGGACTGTAAGTCTTCAAACTCTGTCTTTGTCTTTGTCAACAGGGATTCCAGATCCTGAAAGATGAAAATAACAAAATAGCTACAAAAAGCTCCTATCCGCATACGTGGAAAATCCATAAACAACATTGCTCTGCCCATGCCTCTTACAGTTTTTTTCATTTCTTTCTATCTTATTAAATAACACTCCTACCTACAGATTTTTTCTAATACTTTTATGTCATGATCATTCCTTGGCTATGCAGATGAATTTCCCATTACAACAAAGTAAAAATTTTGAAAAAGCTTCAATAAGACATTTTCCTTTTAGACTTCAAAGTGCAAAATTTCTTGAAGTTCATGCATGAAGATGATATGCTGATATTAAATTCTTTCATAAGAATTATATTTATAACTTCCATGGAAAAAAAACTTTATGAGAAGTATATCATAAAGCTTTCCAGCACTTTTTTACTTTAAAGTCCACCGAACAATAAACTAGATATAAAATTTTAATCCATTTAAAATAAATTTTTTTTTGGGGGGAGGGGAACACTAACCATGAGTTCCTTTTCTTGCATTTGAAACACTGCAAATGAATCTGCAGTTACCCTTTCTTAAGCAAGCCAAACAACACTGCAAACAAGGGCACATCAGCAAGTCAGAGAATGTCTTCAGAGGTTAATGATGTAACAACCAAAAATACTAAATTCATGCCAATGTGCTTGATACAATGTGAATAAGGTAAAATGTACCAATCAAAACATCTTTGATGACATTGAACATAAAATACCCATTTATGAGTGAAGTAGAACTTAAAATCTATGGGAATATGGAAATTCGCATTAGTCACACATCACTTGTATCTAGCAAATCTACAATTTTTTGAAAGAAGAAAATATTTATGGGAACTCCCAAACAAATATGCTTTGGTACAAGATGGAGATAAACAGATATCAGTTACACATTAATTTTGAGAAGGAAGTGCTCTAATAGAAAATAATTGGGAAAAGAAGATGATTTAAGTATTTGAAGAGAAAAAAAAAAGGAAGTAGAAGGATTGGAATAAAGAAACAAGGAGAAATAAAGCACAGAGAAGGATTTTTTATAAGGCATATAGCAAATACAAATAACCTATGACATCTACCTACACTTACAATGCAATGCAGAATGTGAAGAATATATCAATTCAGAGGCTACTCTCAGATATTGGTGAAAGTAGAAGGTTATTAAGATACAAAACGAGGAAATCAAGTTATGGCTTGTTACTAAAGGTCAAAATTTAACAAGCAAGGGTCAATACCAACACCAACTTATATATTTAATATAGCATAGTAAGGGTGTAGGATCCATGACCTATCGCAAATTTTCAAGATCATGAATCATCAAAACAAGACTCCAAACCATTATATTATAACTTTGAGAGTAGCAAAATAAAATCAAAACTAACATTAAACATTTCATAATAGTAGACTTCAGTTTCTATAATATTTTGTGGACAACAAAGTATCAATTGAATTCTCCAAGATTCATTGAGCTTTAGACATTTAAGAAATCAAAGACAAAGTTTCAATACTAATACAGGATTTGTAATTTGTCTTAGCATATAAGCTGAGCAAACCAACTTTAAAAATAGCTTGACCTATATATTTAGAATAATTTTTGGGCTTATAGGTTGAGCTTGTAAGCTAGTTTGACCAAGTATTTTATTGTACTATCCTTATTTAATATCATAAATCTCATTTGATATCATTTTTTGTCATTTTAATAATAAATGTGCTTATACTCTCTCTCTCTCTCTCTCTCTCTCTCTCTCTCTCTCTCTCTCTCTCTCTATATATATATATATATATATATATATATATATATATATATATCACCTACTTATCGGTTACTTATAAGCAATTTAACCAAACATGCAACTGCTTAAAATTTTAAATGCTTCTAAGCTAACTTCGATAAGCTAAGCCAAACACCCTCTTAATAACTTATTAGATGCATTATAGGTATTAATTAAATACAGTTACAATGAATTTAAAAACCATACCTCATAATCCTTGAATTTAGATGAATCCTCCGAAGGCACTGATGTTGAATGAGCTTGTGACTTACTTCTTTCTTTTAAAAAATTCTTGAACAATGATTGCAAGTGTTGGCAAAAGCAATTTACAGTTTAAAAGACTAAATGGAAGGAAATGCATTTTCAGAAAGCAAAGTGGTCCAAAGAAGAGAACACATATTAATGGAAATATAAATGCTTATAGATTTGATTAAGCAATAAGGTAAGACGGAGAGAAGTATACATATTTCCAAAATTAACTTCTCAGTTCTTATTCTGGCTATCTTAAAAAGAAGATTGTATGCATTCTTCACTAGAATAACTTTTCAATGCTTAATTTGGCTATGTTTGAATGGAGATTGTAGGCATTCTTCACTAGAATAAGCATTTTCATGGTTTTGTTTTTGCTGTGGGAATAACTTTAAAGAAATGGAGGTATACCGTTGTTTGCTATAGTTAAATGTTATGGCTCAAGATAGGATTATACTCACAAGTAAATTAAATTTCAAAGATTGTAGCTAATGCATGTACACCTTCATTTTTTTTTCCCTTAAAGAATATATAGAAAGAAGAATTATCATCAAATCTCAATCCTTAATTTCTTTCTCTTTTCCTTTTTCCTTAAACTAGCAACACATGCATGTGTATGATGTCAAGATGCACTTCAGAGTTTAGAGAGAAAAAGAAAAGGGACTCCTAAAAAACTTTTCTTTTTTTTATTTCTTCCTTTTGCAACTAATAGTCTAATACTTAGGAATTTATTTCATTATCAATATTATACAATTCTTTTTTAGCTTTAGAATTAGGAATTAGCAAATTAATATTTATGCACCAAATGTGTTGTATATTTTAATCATGGTTTTGAAAATCAAACAAATTTAACCGAAAACCGAAGCTTGGTTTGGTTTGTTTCACTCATGAACCTTGATTTTCATAAACCTACCTTGAAATGGAATGAACCAATCGGGTAACTAGTGGATTGGTAAGCATGGTCGTTTTTAAACCGATTGGTGGGTTTGCTTGCTTATCAAATCAATTAGTTCGATTAATTATTAAAACAAAAAATAACGAAGGCGCACTAGAGGTGGGACTCGATCCCTAGTTGAATGGATTAGCTTCCAAAGACTATCACTTCAGCAACAAGTTTCGTTTGTCATTTTACTTCCCCCAATATATATACATATTAGTTTATTGCATTAATTATAAATAAAAAAATAATTGAAATAAAGATTTCTTTAATTAACTTAAGGCAATTGCAAAAAAAAAATAAGAAAATAAAGATTTCTTTATTTTCCTAACTTTTGATTTAAATAGTTAATGGTATTAGTAATTTATATTATCAATGTGTTAAAATTAATTATTTTTTGTTTTAGTTTTTCTTTTTCTATTGTTTGACAAAATCTTAATATATTTAAAATTAATTTTTATTGATATGAATAAATTTATTATTATAAAAAATTTATTCTAAATATTTTTATTGTAAAATATTATCACCTAAAATTTCAATTAAGATTTTAAATTTATTCTAAAATAAAATTTAAGTAAATTTCTTTTAATTATTATTCATAAAATATATGAAACTACTAATTATAATAAATTATTATTATTATTATTATTATTATTATTATTAAAATATTAATTTTATAATATATGTAATATTATAATAGTTAAAATCTGATTGAACCTTAAAACTTTAACTCTCTATTTTCACTGATTTAATGACTGGACTGAGTTTAAAAAACCTTGATTTTATGTAATTATCTAGCATCTACCAATTTAGTATGCAGACTCCCCAAGATTCTTATATAGAATATTCTCCATGTAATTATCCAGCAAAAATATTCTTAAATAAGAGATCTGCATGTGTTCATAAGGCTTTCTCTACACAATGTGCAACAATGTAAGAATGCAGGAAGGTTGCTTAAACATTTGGATCGTCAAGCATTCTATTGATTTAGATCAAACTGACCTCAGGGAAATTGTTCTGAAGTTTATCCTCAAAACAACCGACCATGATCTTGCTCAGTACCTTCTCCATATCCTATAGCAAAGGAGGAGAAATTGGTAAAAACAACATATAATTGACTCCTTCAACTCCTCTTTGCTCTTGTATTTATCCATTGAATCAAAGAAAATTTCACAAGTCAAACAGTTGAGCATTACCATGTTACCAGTACGGAAGGACATGAGAAGGTTGTCATTTATGTTTTCCTTTGTATCAGCCATATGTTCAATGAGCAATTTGGCAATGAAATCTACAAAGCTCAACGTTATTACTTGAAATTAAGGGAAAATGTATACCAAGGATAAAAAAAACCAGTCATAATCATTCAAAGACATTCCACTTCAAATTTAGTCATATCATATGTTCACTTTTATATCGAGTTTGTCAAAACACCATGAGATCTTCATTGATTAGCCGAGCCAGTTTTCCTCCTTCTGTCCATAAGGCATACACTAGCAATACTTGCTGGAAATATTGGGGGGTGTATAAAAAATATAAAAACCTATTCTTGGACCTTTATTTAAAAGCTTGAGCTTTTAGGTTGAGTTTTAATATGACCAAATACACATGAATAAATCAAATAGATAAATAAACAAGAGATGGCAAACATACCAGAAAGTTTCTGAATTTCAACATTTGCAGGTGGCTGTTTCTCTGATGTTGCTGGCATGTCTAAGCGTCTACAAGAGTCTGATGAGAGGGACTGAGAATTGTTCACATTGGCAGGATGCATAACCATGGGAGATCTGATAGACTTATAGAACCCATTTCCACCATTAATCTGCTTGCACTCATTATATAATTTAAGTGCTAAGATGCAGTCAACCACCTTAGCTGCTGATCCTGCCTCCAGTGTATCCTTTATATATTAAATCCAACAGCTCAATTAGTCATGTGTTAGTAGATGCATGTATAAACAAGTACATACACATATATACATAATTCAAGCAAATATTGTAGTGTCGTAGTTAAGTTACCCCTTTCAAGATCAGAAGTTTCAAAGGCAGGCACTTTCAACTCTTCAACAGCCACCAGAAAGTTCCTTACGTTTTCAAAATACTGGTAGGCTGGTAATGGCTGTGATTGTAAAGGCGTATGATTCTCCACAACCTTAAAATAATTTCCAAAGCAGATAATTAGAATATTGACAGCACTTGACTCAGTTTCCCATTAGTTTTTAAATGTTGAATTTTCTTTTTCAACATATTATATTAAGAGCATAACAAAGGGTAAACTATGATATCAATTAGATATATGAATATATGTAGTTACCTTAGGTACTGCCCCGGGATGAACCTTGTTAATAGCATTGCACAGAATCAAGCCATTTCTCAAGCGAGAAATGAACACTTTCTCTGATGGATGGCCTGATATGCCCAATGGACCCACAAGGCTTTCAAGCCACGCAGCTGCTTGGAATCGTCTCCAAGATGAAAAAGATAGGGATCATTTCAGAGATTTTTTGTTTTTTTGAGGACCAAAAAGAAAACCCATTACAGAGATTCTTGGAACAAAACCCATAATACTCGACTAATTGTTCATTAAAAAATGAAAAAACAAAAACAAAAATAAAAACCACTAAAACGGACAAGTATAGATGAATACAATCTATATTTTTCTTATCAACCAAACAAAGAATAAAGAAGAAACAAGAAAGAAAATGCACACCTGCTTCTTCAGCTTTTCTTGAAGTCAATGTGTCATGTAACCCAGCTGTTGCACAATTCTCCATTAGCGCCTAACGTTCCTACTATTCCTCGCAGAAAGACTAAACAACTAACAATCAAACAGTATACTAGAAATAAAAAAATCGAAATTCAAAACCTAGGGCAAAGAAACCTTTTTTCCCAAATCCTTCAAACATCTATCAAGAAATTATCTTACACAGAAGAAAACATGCAGTAATCGATAAAACAGGCATATATCCATATACGTTAACACTTGAGATTCAACAGAACATACTTGTTGCCTTTCTGGGTTGCCTTTCTACTCAAATTGAATAACAGAAACCCTAAAAGATAAAGGAAAGTCCCAGAAAGGGAAGAGAAAGAGAGCAGCGGTAGGCACTCAAGAATTGTACAAGTTTTCTGTGCAACAATGCAATTAGAGCAGAGACTTTTGTTTCCTTTTAAACTTTCGGTTCGGGATTAGCCTCGGATCCGAACCTGAGGCTATGGGTTCGTAACGTTAACAAGAGGCTTTTTTGAATTCAAATCAGTAGGGTATTGTTTAATTAGCAACGTTGGTTATCTCATCTACGGTTGATATTGGAGCGTGTTTGACACGGTTATGAGATGTGAGTTTACTTTGGGTATATGGGGTCTAATATTGATTTATTTGGGTTGATTTTCGATTCATCTAATATAAGTTTCACTTTGTATGAAAATAAATTTAATTATCATTAAATTAATTATTTATATTAAAATATTTTAAAAAATATATAAATTTATATATAAATATTAAATTTAATCATTATTAAATTCATTCTTATGTATGCTTAAACTTAATCATATCCTTTGTAATATTTATTATCAAGAAAGTTTTATTTTCATTTAATGTGATAATTTTTTTAGCAATATATAATAAGATTATTGAAAATTTTAATTCATATTTTTAAGAAGAAATTATAAATTATTTCCTGAATTATGTCAAAATTATAAGTTAGTTCTTACTTTTTTTTTATGAAAAACAATTTACTTTCTAATATTTTGTTTAGCTAATTAATTAGTCTCTGTTATTAAATTGATCATTATTTTGTTTTAAATTTGAAATAATTTAATTTTTTAATTTTATTTTATTAATAAAATATAATTCTTATATTTATATGGCTTAAAAATTAATTATAGTTTAATTTAATCTATTTTTAACTTTTTTATCTAATTTAATATAAAATTTTCAATTTAAACTCAATTTAGCCTAAAAATAAAGGAAATTAAGAAATTGAACTTCTTGATTTTTGAGTTTAAATTAAGAAATTTAGTCTAAAAATTAAAAAATTAAACTTTTTGATTTGTTTTTTATTTAATCAAGAAATTTAGCTCATAAATTTAATTTTTTTACCAAATTAAACTTAAATTAAATTTTTGGACTAATTTAAATAAAAAAAAATTAAAAATAAACTAAATCAAACTTCCCCAATAAGTATAGAAATAAATTCAACATTTTTCATCTTATGCTTCCCAGCGACTAAAAAAGAAAGGTAAACATTCTATGTTAGTCCCCACAGGCATGCAAAAACACATTCACGCAAATGAATAGAGGAATGGAGGAGTGGAAGTTCCAAGACAAATAATTTTCTTGGCTGTCGTTTTAGCTCTCACAATCATGGAGAACCAAAGAAGAATTAAGAAAAGAAAGAATTAGAAAGTGATTTTGACCCCAATTCACAGCTTAGGGTTCTTATGGGATTGAAAAATTTTCCCAAACTTAAATGGTGTGTTTCAACATTCCAATGCATTTAGGGGTTTTTGAAGAAAAATTGTAAATCCAATCTTATGGATTCAATTACAATAATTACAACATATTCATGCAATATATTTTAGGATGTCCATCATATTTATTTTATTAGTCTTTAAATTAATTACACGCATTATATATAAATATATTTTCGCAATTTAGATGTACTCCTTATTTATAGAATGTTAATACCTATAGAAGAGACAACTATTTAATAGGAAAACCAAATCCAAGCCAAAAACTTCAACTTGTTTACACCTTTCTCCTCTCTTAATCTTTGCTTTGGTTTTTGGTTAACATACACATATTAGCTTTGTATATATATATATATATATATATATATATATATATATATGTCTGTGTTTGAACCATTGAGTCCTTTCATATATACATATCCATATTTGAATCATTATGTCCTTCCATATGCATATGCATGTAACTACATGGTTACATAATTTTTCTTCCTTTTTTATTATTATTATTATTATTATTATTATTATTATTATTATTATTATTATTATTTCTTTGATCAAAGTCAAAGACACAAAGTATCGGAATTTAGAGTTATGTTATGAGAAAATTTATTTAAACCTGATTTATTATGAATTTAAAAAATAAATATATAGTGTATCTTACTTATTTCACATGCGAATTTTATAGAATGTAAAATTTGTATCTTGATCATAATAAAGTCTAGATAGAATTTTCTATAATAGAATTGTAAAAAGTTGATAGTACATTTGGTGAATTGCCAAAATTAGAACTTTATGATATAAATCATACATTAAAAAGTGCGAAAGTTTAAGTACTTTTGGAAAATAAGGCTAAAAAGGAAAAAAGTTAAAAAAAATAATAAAATAGGGAAAAAAGTAAAAAGATGTAACATCCCAAAATTTTAAATTTTATGAGCATTTTTGGTATTTTAATTTTATTTAAATTTTAGGAATTTTTTTGAGATTTTTCGGATTTTAAAAATCGGCTTCGATTTTCCGAAAATATAAACTTTGATGATTTTTAAAAATTAATTTAAAGACCACGTGGCAAAACTAAAAATATATTTGGAGTCTACGTATTTTTCTGAGTTTTCTGAAATTTTTTCGAAATTTTTGGACCTCGTTTTCGGTCCCAAGGCAGAGTAAAAATTTAAAATTTTGTATTCTGAATCGAACCGGCCGAATCGAACCGGACCGGATCGGACCGATCGAATCGGACCGGTCTTCTTCTCTTTTTCTTCCTCCCGCGCGCGACGTTCCCTCTTCCTTCTCTCTCTCTTTTCTCTCTCCTCCCTCCCCTGCCACGGCCACCACCTCCTCGCCACCCACCGACGGCGCCGCCACCCCGCCACTGACCGGCCACGCCGAACGGCGAACCGCGCGAATCCCTTCCCTCAAGGCGTTACGGCTTCCCGGCCAAAATCCGGCCGATCCGGCCACCAATTGGACCGGGTCTTGTGTCTAAAATCATCTACTCGGCGAGAGCTTTCCATAGACACCAAGAACGCCGAAATCCATCGAGCGGTTTGTCCGATTTTTGCTCGGGAAGATTTTAGCCCATTTCGATTTTTGGGCTAGATTTCTCGAAAATCGTGAATCCCACGAAAACCGAGGGTACCAAAGACGCTCCACTCGTCCGAGAGCTTCGGCGACATAAATTTCAAATTTTTCGCATAATCGCTTTTGGTGTGTCCCACGGAACTTCGTAGTGTTTTTCCGAGCATTTAATGAGCTTAGAAAATTTTGAAAAATATATGTACTAACACCCGACTTATGGGCTTCGTGTCGGTATCCTCAAATCGCGGAAATTCGAAAGTTGACCAAGTGCGAAAATTCCTACGGATAGACCTGCACGGAAAAGTCTCCGAATTGGACCGAGGTTTTGGCTAGCCCCCATTGTCAGACGTCCTGAGCGCGTTCCCGAAGTCGGAATTGGCAAAGGTAAACCCGAACCTTGCTTTTTCGTAATTTTCTAGTGCTTAAATAGGATTAAAAATCCATAAAATATTCGTGGTAGCTTAGAAAATTATTATTCTTTTTGCAATAGCTTAATAATATTGCTAAGGACTGCGGGGCAAAGTTTTAGAATTTTTAGAGCTTATTTGGGTAGTTTTTGCAAAAATGGTCAATTATAGGGACTAAATTGAAATTTTACATGTTGTGATGGATGATTGAATTGGTGGGCCCAGGAGGGGCTGTGTGATGTGATTGAGTTGTGGACATATGGATTGTGAATATAGAAGTGTGTTTTGAGCCCTTTTGCAGGTTGGGTAGGTCCTAGGTATAGGGGAGACTCTGCCGGATTTTCGGCACGACTTAGGACGTATTGGTCTTTTTCTTTATTTGTATTGAGTCAAATTTATTAAATGATTGTAATAAAATTGTCAGGTGAGCCGGGACAGCCTTCTTCCTCCGCCCAGCCGCCACAGTGATTGTCGTCAAGTTTGTGAGTAAAATATTAATTTTAATTGTAATTTCGATATTATTATATGTTCAGCATGCCCATGCATCACTTATATGCATAAAATTATGTAGTTAAACTCTAGGCACGATTTATGTTGCATTGATAACTGTTAAAGTGCCACGAATGTTGTTGCGTTAATTTGGAGCAGCAGCGTGGCGTTGGCGTGCGTGTGATGTGTCGTGGACTATGGATAGGGCGGGTAGTCACGCTTGAGTTCTTCATTGACCCGATCCTTCGAGGGTATTCACAGCTTGAGTTCTTCTGGGACCCTCGATTTGGTTATTAAGTGGAAGTCCGAAATGAGTTCTTCACGGCACCAGTTGGATTTAAGAGAGTCAGATAGGGATCAGCTCCCATATGTTATGATTGATGCTACAGGGTGCGTGAGTGCTCCAAATTACCTTTTTGATGTTATGATGTGAAAATGTTGTTGATGTTGCATTTCACTCTACAGGGTGCATTAGTTTTAGATAGTTATAGAGATTATGGTTAAAATTGGTATTTTACTCTGAAAGTAACGCTCACTCGCTCAATATTTTTTTCAGGCTACAGGAGGATTTTATTTTGATTAACCTGCTTTTCTCCTTCGCAGGTTGTTTATCAATATTTGTGTAATTTTATTTACTCCTAGAATTTCCGCATGTGTTAAAAGTATTTATTTGATTTTGGTCTGTAATATTATTATCATGTTGGACCTGTAAACATATAATGATATGTATGTTTGATGGACTGGATAAGGAAGCTGAGCTCCCATATGTTTTTATGATGATATGAGTATGTGGAGGGTGAGCTGAGCTCCCCAATTGAGTATTTATTGTGTTTACAGGTTGGGTGAGTCGAAAACTACCCGTTGGAAAGTCCATTTTATGGTCGGACTCTGTCCATTTGATTTCTTGATGTTGGGCCCAAATGGGCCTTAGAGTTGGGTTAATGAACAGTTAGGCTTACTACGGGCCTCGGGGGCTTTAGGTCGCCTGTGTCCTAGTGCCGGTCCGGCCCATAGGTTGGGTCGTGACAAATGTGGTATCAGAGCTTAGGCTCTAGATTCTTAGGGAATGTTTGTCTAAAGTGTTGGGAAGAGTCTACTAGGAGTCACATGCGGAAAAATAGGGTCCACATTCGTCTTGCATTGTCATCTTTGCTTCTAGTTTCTGCTTCAAATAATTATGTATAAATATGAGTCCATAGAGTCGTAACATGTTGTTTTGAATTTTGTGGGCTAATGTCCGCTGAATTTCAGAAAATGCGTAGAAGCGTGAGAGCCCATCGCACTGAACCGATGTGCCCGACGAGGTGTCGGCACAGATGAGGCGCCGCCAGGGAGGCGGGGTAGGAGGCCTAGAGTCGCTCAAGTAGAAGAGCGTTGCCCACGCTCGAAAGCAGTCTTTCATGGCACAGGTCCCATGGACCCCATGGCGGCTACTCTAGTGGGTTGCAGAACCATCGACATGATGGCGCAGATATGGTCCACCCTCCACAGCAGCAGATCCACCGCACCAAGAGGGGAACCTTACAAGCAGATCATAAATTTCAAGAAGTTGGTGCACGGTACTTATGATGTGTCGACGATGCATATCGGTTTTGGATTCTGTAGACAGCAGGAGCAGTCTGATTGGTGATAGAAGGCGATAGAGTGTATGCAGCATGTCATGGGGCCTATGCCTAGACAATGGATGAATGACTACGTGTTACCCCGAATGGAGGGCTTCACATGGGCTCAGTTTGTGGAACTTTTTATCAATCGGTTTGTGCCAGAAAGCTTCAGAGATCAGAAGCAGTGGGCCTTTGAGGCCTTAAGACAGAATGGCAGGTCTGTAGATGAATATGCTACAGAATTTCTAGAATTGAGCAGATATGCCCCTACAGCAGTATCCACAGAGACTATGAAGGTGAAAAGATTCCTAAAGGGGCTTGACAGGAGGTATGCAAACCTGGCCATGATATCTGATCAGTCTTTTGACGTGGTAGTTGATCGAGCCAGACAGATAGAGATTAGCTATGCTGTGGATGACAGCGGGAGAGCAAAGAAAAACAGAGCAGAGGGTTCTACCGGTGTTTCCCAAATGGGTACTCTGGATAGTGGTGGCCAGAGTAATTACAGAGGAAAGAGTAGGAACAAGAGAAGTGGTTTTAGACACAAACCACGAGGATTCAGACCAGGGTACGGATCCAGCAGTGGTCACGATTGGTACAGATTAGCTGTCCGTTCAGATCCTCTTTGCACCGTGTGCCTTTGTGTGGAAGAGGACATTCAGGACCTTGTGTGATGGGGTCAGGAGTATGCTTGTGTGTGGCCAACCGGTCACTTTGCTAGGGAATGCCCCATGTTCAATGAGCCACGATGGGGTCACAGGTTCTCATTGCAAATGTTCCTCGCGATTGTATCCGGTACTTTCAACATGGCGGCGATCAATTCGATAGTACGAGGTCAAGGGGAACGTGGATTTAGAGGCAGATCAAGAGGTAGAAGTCAGTATCAGGGTTCTGCCACTCAAGGTAGGGGTCAAGCTTGGGTTTTCACCCTGACCCACCAGGATGCTCAGGCTTCCAATGCAGTTGTGGCAGGTATTCTTCTGGTCTGTTTTATGAGGCTCGTGTTTTGATAGATCCGGGTGCTACGCACTCATTTGTCTCCCCTGTGTTTGCCATGAGGTTGGGTAGAAACCCTACAACTTTAGAGTGCCCTTTGTCAGTAGCTACCCCACTTAGTGACAACATAGATGTAGATATGGTTTTTCCGGGTAGCCCAGTGGTAGTGGATGGAAAGATCCTCCCAGCAGACTTGGTTCCTCTACCAGTAATGGATTTTGATGTAATCCTGGGGATGGATTGGTTGTCAACTCACTATGCCACTTTAGACTGCAGGAACAAAAAGGTGTATTTCCACATACCTGGTGTGGAAGAGTTTAGCTTTGATGGTGACAGGAGCGTGGCTCCATATAATTTGGTGTCAGCAATTAGTGCCAGAAAAATGTTGAGGCGTGGATGCCAAGGGTATTTGGCATTGGTGAGAGATACATCTGTAGAAGGTGTCAGCATGGAAAATGTTCCTGTTGTCAGAGAATTTATGGATGTCTTCCCAGAGGAGCTTCCAGGGTTGCCACGGGAAGGAAATAGAGTTTTGCATTGATGTTGTACGAGTACAAACCCCATATCAATGCCACCTTACAGATGGCACCACAGAATTGAAAGAGTCGAAGGAGCAACTACAGAGCTTTTGGACCAGGGTTTCATACGGCCGAGCACTTCACCTTGGGGCGCTCCTATGCTATTTGTAAGAAAGAAAGATGGGTCATTGAGGTTGTGTATTGACTACAGACAGCTGAACAAGGTGACTGTGAAGAACAAGTATCCACTTCCTCGGATCGATGATTTGTTTGATCAGCTCCAAGGAGCTAGATTCTTTTTCAAGATAGACCTGCGATCAGGCTACCATCGCTTGAGAATCGGGAATGAGGACGTGTCCAAAAGCGGCTTCGGGACAAGATATGGTCATTATGAGTTCTTGGTGATGTCTTTTGGACTTACTAATGCACCGACCTTCATGGACTTGATGAGCAGGTGTTCAAGCCATTTTGGACCGTTTGTCATCGTATTCATAGATGACATTCTGGTATACTCTCGGACCGAGGAAGAACACGTGTGGCACTTGAGGATGGTGTTGCAGACGTTGAGGGAGCACCAGCTATATGCCAAATTTTCAAAATGTGAATTTTGGCTAGAAAGCATCTCATTCTTGGGACACGTGGTTTCTAGTGACGGCATTCAAGTGGATCCCAAGAAAATTGAAGCTGTAACTGATTGGCTTAGGCCTACAACAGTCACTGAGGTGCGAAGTTTTCTGGGTTTAGCTGGCTACTATAAGTGTTTTGTGCAAGATTTCTCCAGGATAGCGGCTCCCCTAACTAAGTTAACCAGGAAGAATGTTCCATTCATTTGGACAGATGACTGTGAGAAGAGTTTCCAGAAGCTTAAGGAGTGTCTAACTCACCTGTGTTGACACTACACGTGAGTGGTGAAGGATACACCGTGTATTGTGACGCCTCCAGAGTTGGCCTAGGGTGTGTCTTGATGCAGTATGGAAAGGTAGTGGCTTATGCTTCAAGGCAGCTGAAGAGGCATGAGCAGAACTACCCCACCCATGATTTGGAAATGGCGGTGTAATCTTTGCACTAAAGATCGGAGACACTATCTCGTATGGTGAAGTGTGCGAGATATACACCGACCACAAGAGCTTGAAGTACATCTTCCAACAGAGGATTTAAACTTGAGACGAAGAGATGGATGGAGCTTACGAAAGACTATGATTGCACCATCGGTACCACCTGGAAAGGCCAATGTTGTGGCAGATGCCTTGAGCGAGAAAATCTTCCGCGATTTGGCGCACATTTCAAAGATGAGAAGAGACCATTGATTCAGGAGGTACATGAGTTGATGGATCAAGGTTTAATCCTAGATCTTTCAGATGAGGGGGTATTGTTGGCTCACTTTTCAGTGAGGCCAGACTTGAGGGACAGAGTTAGAGTTTCCCAGCACAGAGACCAACAACTGATGAAGATTATAGAAAGAGTACAGCAAGGTGAAGGTGGTGAGTTTGGATTTGCCAATGATGGCACCCTAGTGCAAGGTTCTAGGATATGTGTGCCCGATGTGGACAACCTCAGGAATGAAATCATGCGAGAGGCACACTACACATCGCATGATGTCCACCTGAGTTCCACCAAGATGTACCATGATGTGAAAGATAGCTATTGGTGGAATGGCATGAAAAAAGACATAGTAGATTTTGTGTCCAAGTGCTTGACTTGTCAGAAGGTGAAGTTTGAACACCAAAGACCGTCAGGGAAGCTGCAAGAACTCCCTATCCCAGAATGGAAGTGGGAAATGATCACTATGGATTTTGTGACTGGGTTACCTCGTACCACGCGAGGATATGACTCGATATGGGTAGTTGTAGACCGTTTAACCAAATCAGCTCACTTCTTGCCTGTAAAGACTACATACTGCGGGCACAAAGATACCGCTCTACATTCGAGAAATAGTCAGATTGCATGGAGTTCCAGCTTCCATAATATCTGACAGAGGGCCCCAGTTCACTTCTCAGTTTTGGAGAAAGTTACAGGAGGCACTTGGCACACAGTTGAACTTTAGTACGGCTTTCCACCCTCGCAGACCAGACGATGCGAAAGGACAATCCAAACACTGGAAGACATGCTTCGCATAAGTGTCTTGGATTTTGGAGGTCAATGGGATGAGCAGCTAGCTTTGGTGGAGTTTGCCTACAACAACAGTTACCACTCTAGCATAGGGATGGCACCCTATGAGGCACTATATGGAAGAAAGTGTAGGTCTCCTCTGTGTTGGACAGAAATGGGGGAAGCGAAGGTGCATGATGTAGACCTAGTGCAATACACTTCAGAGGTAGTTCTTTTAATCAGGGAACGACTGAAAACAACTTTCAGTAGGCAGAAGAGTTATGTAGACCCCAGACGGAGGGATGTGGAGTTTGCAGTGGGCGACTATGTATTCCTGAAGGTTTCTCCAATGAAGGGAGTCATGAGATTTGGAAAGAAGGGCAAGTTGGCACCTCGGTATATTGGACCTTTTGAGGTTCTTGATAGAGTTGGAGCGATTGCCTACGGTTGGAGCTACCACCCAACCTTTCTCACGTTCATCCGTGTTTCACATCTCCATGCTCAGAAATACATTCCAGATCCTTCTCATGTACTACAATAGGATGTGATAGAGCTAAAAAAGAACTTGACATTTGAGGAGCAGCCTGTAGCCATAGTGGACTACCAAGTGAGACAGCTGAGATCCAAACAGATCCCTATGGTTAAGGTTTTGTGGAGGAGTCAGTCAGTGGAAGAGTGCACCTGGGAGTCAGAACGGGACATGCGTAGCAAGTACCCTTATCTGTTCAATGTATAATCATGTGCTTTATTCTGCCTTGTGTAAAATTCGAGGACGAATTTTCTGTAAGGGGGGAAGAATGTAACACCCCAAAATTTTAAATTTTATGAGCATTTTTGGTATTTTAATTTTATTTAAATTTTAGGAATTTTTTTGAGAATTTTCGGATTTTAAAAATCAGGTTCGATTTTCCGAAAATATAAACTTTGATGATTTTTAAAAATTAATTTAAAGACCACGTGGCAAAACTAAAAATATATTTGGAGTCTACGTATTTTTCTGAGTTTTCTGAAATTTTTTCGGAATTTTTGGACCTCGTTTTCGGTCCCGAGGCAGAGTAAAAATTCAAAATTTTGTATTCTGAATCGAACCGGCCGAATCGAACCGGACCGGATCGGACCGGTCTTCTTCTCTTTTTCTTCCTCCCGCGCGCGACGTTCCCTCTTCCTTCTCTCTCTCTTTTCTCTCTCCTCCCTCCCCTGCCTTGACCACCTCCCCTGCCACCCAGTAGGCCGGCGCGCCACCTGCCACCTCGGCCACCGCCTGAGCAGCCGGAAGCCGCGCGAATCCCCTCCCTCGAGCGCACGGCGTTTCGGCTTCCCAGGCCAAAATCCGGCCACCAATTGGACCGGGTCTTGTGTCTAAAATCATCTACTCGGCGAGAGCTTTCCATAGACACCAAGAACGCCGAAATCCATCAAGCGGTTTGTCCGATTTTTGCTCGAGAAGATTTTAGCCCATTTTGACTTTTGGGCTAGATTTCTCGAAAACCGTGAATCCCACGAGAAAACCGAGGGTACCAGCACGCTCCACTCGTCGAGAGCTTCGCGGCGACATAAATTTCAAATTTTTTCGACACCGTTTTTCGGTGGGTCCCACGGAACTTCGCAGTGTTTTTCCGAGCATTTAATGAGCTTAGAAAATTCTGAAAAATTTATGTACTAACCCCCGTGTTATGGGCTTCGTGTAGGTATCCTCGATTCGCGGAAATTCGGCGATTGACCGGTTCTGCGCGAAATTCGGCGAGCATGCATCCGTTACGAAAAGTCTCCGATTGACCGAGGTTTTGGCTAGCCCCATTGTCGGGCGTCGGCGCGTTCGAAGTCAGAATTGGCAAAGGTAAACCCGAACCTTTCTTTTTCGTAATTTTCTAGTGCTTAAATAGGATTAAAAATTCATAAAATATTCGTGGTAGCTTAGAAAATTATGATTCTTTTTGCAATAGCTTAATAATATTGCTAAGGACCGCGGGGCAAAGTTTTAGAATTTTTAGAGCTTATTTGGGCAGTTTTTGCAAAAATGGTCAATTATAGGGACTAAATTGAAATTTTACATATTGTGATGGATGATTGAATTGGTGGGCCCAGGAGGGGCTGTGTGATGTGATTGAGTTGTGGACATATGGATTGTGAATATAGAAGTGTTTTTTGAGCCCTTTTTGCAGGTTGGGTAGGTCCTAGGTATAGGGGAGACTCTGCCGGATTTTCGGTATGACTTAGGGCGTATTGGTCTTTTTCTTTGTTTGTATTGAGTCAAATTTATTAAATGATTGTAATAAAATTGTCAGGTGAGCCGGGACAGTCTTCTTCCTCCGCCCAGCCGCCACAGTGATTGTCGTCAAGTCTGTGAGTAAAATATTAATTTTAATTATAATTTCGATATTATTATATGTTCAGCATGCCCATGCATCACTTATATGCATATAATTTTGTAGTTAAACTCTAGGCACGATTTATGTTGCATTGATAACTGTTAAAGTGCCATGAATATTGTTGCGGTAATTTGGAGCAGTGTGTGTGCGTTGGCGTGCGTGTGATGTGGTGTGGACTATGGATAGGACGGGTAGTCACGGCTTGAGTTCTTCGCTGGGACCCGATCCTTCGAGGGGTAGTCACAGCTTGAGTTCTTCGCTGGGACCCTCGATTTGGTTATTAAGTGGAAGTCCGAGCTGAGTTCTTTGCTAGCACCAGGTTGGATTTAAGAGCTGTATAGGGGATCAGCTCCCATATATTATGATTGATGCTATAGGGTGCGTGAGTGCTCCAAATTACCTTTTTGATGTTATGATGTGAAAATGTTGTTGATGTTGCATTTCACTCTACAGGGTGCATTAGTTTTAGATAGTTATAGAGATTATGGTTAAAATTGGTATTTTACTCTCTGAGTCGAACGCTCACTCCTGTTCAATATTTTTTTTCAGGCTACAGGAGGATTTTATTTTGGTTAACCTGCTTTTCTACTTCGCAGGTTGTTTATCAATATTTGTGTAATTTTATTTACTCCTAGAATTTTCGCATGTGTTAAAAGTATTTATTTGATTTTGGTCTGTAATATTATTATCATGTTGGACCTGTAAACATATAATGATATGTATGTTTGATGGACTGGATGAGGGAGCTGAGCTCCCATATATTTTTATGATGATATGAGTATGTGGAGGGTGAGCTGAGTTCCCCAATTGAGTATTTGTTGTGTTTACAGGTCGGGTGAGTCGAAAACTCCCCGTTGGAAAGTCCATTTTATGGTCGGACTCTGTCCATTTGATTTCTTGATGTTGGGCCCAAATAGGCCTTAGAGTTGGGTTAATGAACAGTTAGGCTTACTACGGGCCTCGGGGGCTTTAGGCTGGCCCAGGTCCTAGTGCCGGTCCGGCCCATAGGTTGGGTCGTGACAAAAGAAAATTGAAAATAAAATAGATTAGAAGAAGAAAGGGAAAAATTGATAAAAGGACAATAAAAGTAAATAAAGTAGGAATTGAAAAATAGCTTAAAATAGTAAAAGATGTGTTGATAGTGTAGGATCTCTTTGCCTTTTCTTTCTTTTTTTTTACTTATTTTTATTATTATATATGTGAAAAAAAATCTAAATTTATCAAATTCAATATTTATAATTATTATTAAATTATAGTTTTTACTTGTTAATAAAAAGTAGAGTGACTAATATTTAATTTCAACCAAATAAATCAAATCAAATCAAATCACCATAATTCAATAATTTAATTCAATTTTTAAGGTAATTTGATTTTAATTTCTCTTCAAGTTAAAAGGTATACACATATAACTCTTTAATTCAATTGAGCAATAATGTCAAATCATTAATCCATAAGAATCTTATCATTACTAAATTAATTGAGCTTGAAAATTGCAATTTTTTTTTTGGCCTGTTTTTGGATCTTGTTGATTTTGCTCCTTTCTTACCAACTTTCTTCCCCATTAACCACAAATAACAAATATGAAGTTGTAACGAAGTACAAGTTCAAAGTTGAATGGTGAGATTAAAATATAATAATTTTACTACAACTTGAAATTAAGCATAAGGTTAAATTATTATCTAGTTTCTAAATTTTAGTAAAATTAATTTCTCTTTATATTTTTAAATCAAATTTATTAATTTTTAATATTTGATTTTGTTCGTTAAGAAAATATTATACTAATTTATACCATAATTTAATTAAGAGAGGAGAATTGCCTAAGTTCTTATAAAGGACACATTACTCATGTACCTGATGACATGAGAATGGGATACTTATGAGAGGCCTAACATGGATTAATGAAGCTAAGATACCATACTTATGAGAGGCCTAACATGGATTAATGAAGCTAAGATACCATGTTAAGAAAATGAATCAGAGCTAATTCACTTTCAAAAATTAACTCAAGAAGAAAAGAGCAGCCAAGACTTAATAAAGGGCATATTACTTTTATGTCAAACTAATATGGAATATTAAATGCTTTAATGTCTTTATTTACCTTTTTTTTTTTTTTTTTATCTTTTTCCAATGGTAAAAGCAGTTAGACATAAAGCAATGTGAAATCTCATAAATATACTTTATTAATAAAAACAATTTTTTAAGGAAAAAAAATTTTTTTTTCCAATAATTGTTCTTGAAAAAATATTTTTTAAGGAAAGAATATTTCCAAAAAAAATATTTTCAATGATTTTTTTTTCTATAAAAAAATTTCAAACAAATTTTTTTCTTAAAAAATAACAATCAAACAATTTTAACTCTCTTTTAAATATGTATTTTCAATTCTGACATTTTTAAATAATAAAAATTTTTAATTTTGAAAATTTCTTGAAATTTTATTTATTTTGAAAAGTATTTTCTTGAAAATAAAATTTTCTAGAAATATTTTTTTAAAATATTTTTATTTGAAAAGTTCTTTTTGAAAAAAAAAAGTTGAAAACAAAATAAGGACTGGCTTATTAATTTTGTTAAATTTCAAAAACTAAAAAGCAGTTTAACTAAGAGTAATAATGTTTTTTCATATCTATTTAATGGAAAATATACAGTTTGATAGAAATTAATTCATTAACAAATTTAATGAGTGTTTGATTCATCTTTTAGATGCAATTGAAAGCTAATAAACATAAAAATGCATGCATTTTTTCATATAAAATAATTTTAATCAATAAGTTGAAGGATCCTCTCAATGAGCTCTGACAACGCCGCCCTACCTCCATCCACAGAGGAGACTGATCAATTGCATCGGAGCAATAAAAAGGTTAAGCTTCGAAATGGCTTGACTGAGGAGGTTTCTATTCTAGTTCATGACAATAGTTCTACTGATAATGGCATGGATCAGAAGCATAAGAAGTCCTCTAGAGATATTGTGATGCATGAGAGTAGGACTGGCGAGTTTCTGGATGATGATGATGTTTCAGAGGATGATTTCGATGGTGACGTAGATTTGAAGGATGACCCAGAGTGTCCTACTATTCGTCTCAGTAAAGTAGATAAGAGGGTTTTGCGGTAGCCATGGAAGTTTACGGTTATTTTCAAAGGTTCTAGGCAGATCTATTTGGTATGCATATCTTCAAAATCGCCTTAGAACACTTTGGGGCCTTTCTTCGTCCTATGAATTGATAGATTTGGCAAATGGCTATTTTATGGCTCACTTTTCCAACCAGAATGAATATGAGGGTGTCTTGTTTGATGGTCCTTGGATGGTGGCAGGCCATTATTTGACAGTTCGTCAATGGCATCCTAACTTTGACCCTGATTTGGCACAGATAGAAAAGGCAATGTTATGGGTTCGTGTTCCTAATTTACCTATTGAGTATTATTCTCATACGTTTTTATGGGTAGGTCAGAGGATTGGTGTTCCGATTCATATTGATGATACAACTCTTAGTGTGTCCCGAGGTAAATTTGCTAGAATGTGTGTTGAGGTTGACCTTTCTAAGACTCTATTATCTAAGTTCAAGTTTCAACGCAGGATCCGCAAAATTGAATATGAAGGGATTAATCTTATTTGTTTTGAATGTGGAGTGTATGGACATAGGCGAAAGGATCATCCTTCTTGTGTTCCCCATGGTGATGCCCCGGTATGTGGTGGTTCTTTAGAGCAAAACCATGAGAACACTGCAACTGAATGTGCTCCTTCAGTGCCAGAGGTGGTGATTCAACCGGAGGTGATTGATAAATTTGGACCTTGGATGATTGCTAAGCGTACATCTAGGCGTAGTTCACGTAAAGCAGTTACTAAGGAAGATATTGCCCCTAAGTCTAAGGGAGTGGAGAAGGGTCATTATATGTCAAAGTCGGGTACTGGAGATCAAAAAGCTACTGGTTCTAGGTTTTCAGCATTGTATAACACGCTAGTGGCAAAAATGGTAAAAAGGATCAAGAGGAATTAGATTTGGATGTTAGTCATCCTACTCCAAATCAGGATCCTGTACCAGTGACTGGATCTTCTGGATCCAAGGCACATAAGGGCGTTTCTCATAAGGACTTTAATGGGAACTCCATTCGATCCATATAGACAGTTTCAATTACTGGGCCAAGTCATCCAGGGTCAAAGGCCCAAATGCCTTCTACAGGGTTATTGCAGATGGATCTCATCCTGTTTGGCCCGATCATGTTCTTGGGTCAGAGGGTAAACAATTGACTAATACCCATAAGGTCCCTAGTACTACAAATTTTCATAATAATCATGTTGCTTCTTCGGCTGATTTAGTAGCTCCCATTTCTCTTTCCTCTCGCAAATCTATTATCACGGCGACAGTGGGTTCGCATCAATTAGTGGTGGTTAGAGCTGGGGTTGGCGTTATTGAAGCTCGAAAAGTAAGTGATGGTATTGAGATTTTTTATCTAGATGGAGGTATGGCAACAGCTCCACCGGATGGAGGCTTCCATGATGATGAGCAACTGCCTGATTTAGGTATAGATATGGGTGATGGGGATATTTCCAATTATGGGGCTATTGTGTGCAGCCAAGAGGGGGTGGCGAGTAATTAAGTGGCTTTTTTTGCCCTGTCTCTTTTTGCATCTAAATTTTATTTTATGGATCATTTCTCCATTGTAGTTTGGAATATTCATGGTATTAGGTCTAGATGTTATTTGCATCTTTTGAAGCATTATAAAGTTTAAACCCTTGATTCTAGTGTTGGTAGAGCAGAGGATTTAAGGGAACAGAGCTGATGATATTTCTTATGATTTGGGTTTTGATTGTTGGGTACGTGTGGAATCTTTAGGGTTTAGTAGAGGTATTTAGCTCTTTTGGATGAATTCGATTGGCAATTTGTCTATTCTTCAATCGAATTCCCAGTTTCTTACGGTTCTTATGATTGATTGTATGGATAGGCGGTGGCTTTTTACTGTAGTTTATGCTAGTCCTTCCGAGTATTATCGGAATTTTTTTATGAGCAAGTTGGCGGCTTTTGGGGCTAATCTTCAGTTACCATGGCTCCTTTCTGGTGATTTTAATATGTGTATGAATCCTACTGAGACTACTAGTAATGGTGATTATGTGGTTACAAGGTGTACTCGGTTTAGATAGTGGATTGATTCCTTGGGTTTGGTTTCTTTTAATTTTTCTGGTCCTCGGTTCACTTGGTCTAGGGGTCCTTCTATTTCAAATTTTCAAGTAGTTAGGCTTGATTGGGCCTTTGCTAATGTTCCTTGGAGATTATTATTTCCAAATGCTTCTCTATCGCATTTGGAGCGCACAGTGTCTGATCATTGTCCTTTAATTTTGGATGTGGGGGTGTCTTCTTCGAGGTCTTCTTCTTCTCCTTTCCGGTTTTAGGCTTCTTGGTTGTCTCATCCGAGTTTTCTAAAAGTGGTTCAATCAGTTTGGAGGGGTCATCATTCCTTTGTTTAGGGTTTGGGTTCATTACAGACTACTTTGAAGTCTTGGAATCAGAATGTGTTTGGCAACATCTATCAAAGAAAGCATAGGTTATTAGCAAGACTTAAGGGTATTCAATGTGTTATGGATAGTGAGAAGCATGCTGGGCTTCGAGCTTTGAAATTGAAATTAAAGAAAGACCTTGCTTTAGTGTTAGACCAAGAAGGGATTATGTGGTTTCAAAAATCCAGGGAACATTGGATTATAGATGGGGACAGGAATACTGCATTTTTTCATGCTAGTGCGGTATTAAAGGGTTCGAAAAAGCACATTTCTAAATTAAAAGATAGTAACAGTAGTTGGGTATCTGATCAAAGGAGGCTTTTACATATGGCTATGGAATTTTATCAAAATTTATATACAGTTGATTCTATTGTCGCTGGTTTGGCGTCTCTACCTCCGGGATTTCCTGTTATTTCTTCTTCAGATTTGGAGTTTATTTCTAATCCATTTACAGCTAAAGAAGTTAAGTCAGCTTCATTGTATATGGATTCTTACAAAGCCCCAGTCTGATGGTTTTCAAGCAGTCTTTTTTCAGAAGTCTTGGGCAATTCTTGGTGCTGATTTGATTAATATGGCTCTTTCTTTTCTTAATGGTGGTGCTTTACCAGTAGGTGCCTGTGATAGCTCCCTAAGGTGGAGGTTCTTGAGTCTATTTCACAATTTCGTCCAGTAAGTCTATGCAACATGAGCTTTAAAGTTATTACTAAAGTGTTGGCTAATAGGATGAAGTGGGTGCTTCCTTCTCTTATTTCTCCTCTTCAAAGTAGTTTCATTCCTAGGCGGCATCTGCATGATAATGTTGTTATTTTTTAAGAGATTGCTCATTCCATGCACCATTGTTCGGGTCAGAAGGGTTGGATGGCGATTAAGGTAGACTTAGAGAAGGCATATGATAAGCGGCGTTGGGAGTTATTACTCGCCATTATGCAAGAAGTAGGGTTCCCAAAGCTATGGCAGAACTTGATTTTTCAATGTTTGAGTTCTTATTCTATGAGAGTTCTTTGGAATGGATTGATCTCTGATGGTTTTGCTCCTTCTCGGGGGGTGCGGTAGGGCGACCCGATACCTCTATATTTGTTTGTGTTGGCCTTGGAGAAGCTTAGTCATTGTATTTAGGAGGCGGTTTCTTCTAATGCTTGGCATCTGTTTATGCATTCCCGTCGTGGTCCTGCTATTTCACATCTCTTTTTTGCAGATGATTTGTTACTTTTTATTGAAGCTTCATTAGACCAGATGAGGGTTATTATGGATTGTTTAAACCTTTTTTGCTCTACATCTGGTCAACATGTTAATGTGGCTAAATCTAGTGTTTGGTTTTCTTCCAATGCGGTTGTGGTTCTTCTTCAGATTATTAGCAAGTTCTCTGGTATACGGGTTTCGGAAGATATTGGTTCTTTTTGGGGGTGCCTGTGTTTTGTGGAAGGGTGGTTAAGGCCTCTTTTGATGTTTTATTGTCGCGTTTAGAAGAGCAATTAGCTGGTTGGAAGATAAGATATTTATCTTTGGTGGGTCACCTTGCCCATGTTAAGTCTATGTTGACTACTTTGCCTAACCATGTAATGCAGACTATTTTGCTTCCTAGAGCAGTCTGTGATGCTTTTGATAAGCGAGTTTGTCAATTCCTCTAGGGTAATGTTGGTGATCACCATCGTGTTCCTATTGTGAAATGGGAAACTGTTACTAAGCCTATGGATCAAGGGGTTTGGGTGTGAGGACTTGTCGTATAATGAATGATGCTTTTCTAATGAAATTGGGTTGGAAGCTGCTTTCAGATGATGGTGCTTTATGGTGTTCTGTTTTAAGAAATAAGTATATGGCTGGATTACGTGAACTTAATCATATGGTTTCGCGAACTACTTCTTCGAATTTATGGAAGGGTATCCTTTATTCTGTGGAGGCTTTACGAGCTGGTTCTTTCTGAGTAGTTGTGTCTGGGATGTTTATTGATTTTTGGAATGATGATTGGGTGGGTATTGGTCCATTGTTTCAAAATGCTCAGACTGTGGTTCCTAACCATCTTCTTTCCCTCTCTGTTTCTCATTTTTGGGATTTTAATGGGCGGCGTTGGGAGCTTATTAGGCCGTATCTTGATGAGCAGATTTGTTTAATGATAGAGGCTGTGCATTTGCAATCTAATGTTCAATCTATGGATGTTTATGCTCGGAAGGCTACTCCTAATGATTGCTTTAGTGTCAAATCAGCCTATCATTCAATTGGTGGGTTTGTGTCTGCTGCTGCTAATTCTAAATGTGTTATGGAATGTTAAGATGCGACAGGGTATTCGAGTTTTTATGTGGTTGGTTATGCAGGGTCGGGTTCTCACGAATTGTGAAAGAGTTAGAAGAGGTTTTACTCAAGATCCTATGTGTGCTCTATGCGGTAATGCAGCTGAATCTCTATCACATTTGCTTAGAGACTATGTTTTTGTTCAGGGTATTTGGCGAGAGTTTATGTCAACCTCTTCTTGGATCAATTTTCAGTCCTGGGATGTGGATTTTGTGGCTTGAGCATGTTAATTTGCTGGAGATGTGTTGTTCTGTGTCAGCTTCTCCAAGTCAAATTCTGTTTGTCACGTGTTGGTGGATTTGGAGATGGCAGAATGAAGAAATTTTTAGAGGTTAGTCATTTTCCTTGGAGTCCAAATGCTTTGCTATTTCTTCTTATTTAAGTGGTATTATGACTAAATGTCGATGGTGCCTGTAAAGGGAATTTAGGTAGAAGTGGTGAGGGTGGTTTGTTAAGAGATGATGGTGGCAGGTGGCTTAAGAGTTTTGTTCTTCGTTTGGGTACCTATAACTCTATGCTTACTGAGATTTTTACTTTGCTTTTTGGTCTTCAATTGGCTTGGAATTCTGGGTATAGGAAAGTCGAGGTGGATACGGATTCATTGGCTACTATTCATTTAGTTTTGGGAAGCTCAGCTACTAATGCTCATTATTCCTCTTTGTTGTTACAAATTCATAGATTATTAAAGCGATCTTGGCAAGTGATTTTATCTCATTGTTACTGTTAGGCCAATAGAGTGACATATGTTTTTGCAAATTTAACAGTGACTGTTGCAGACTATTATCAACTTCTGCAGGTCCCTCCTGCTATAGTTACTGATCTTCTGCATGAGGATGTGCAGAAGATAACCATGCCTCGCCTTATTCAGTCTAGTTAATTCTTCTGTTTATTGGGTGTGAACCCTTCTTTGTATCAAAAAAAATGAAAAAAATCTAAATGCAGGCTTTTAGCAAATAGAGCTCATAACTAATAGGCAGATGATAATATACTCATTTAATGATAACTGATTTAATTTTATTTTTTTATTTAAATTATATCACCTTTTTAAAAAGTTTTAATTATTAAATTGTATCTTTAAAATAATTTTTTATATCAAGAGATTATTTAAAATTATAATAAATAATAAATAAATGTAAAATATTATAAATATAATAATTATAATATTATTTTTATATATTTAAATAAAATAATTATATTTATAATAAATTAATAATTATATGACTATTTTAATAATAAGATAATACTCGGATTTATTAACTATAATCTGCTACCAAACTAACAAGAGCTAACGGAGAACGTTGGCTGGTACTGCACCTGTTCATGGACTTTGACCCATTTGGCTCATAAAAATACTACATTTTTTTTGGGCAAGACATGATACTAGATTTTATGAAAAAAATAAAATAAATAATAAAAAAAAAAGTCTTGGCAGCTTGATATAGGTTGGGCACAAAATTTCTATTTCCACAAGGTATCCAGTAATAAATAATAAAGCCAAATTTCCCCAACCCACGGCTTCTGATTGTGGGCAGAGGTATGCTAGACCTGGAATATATACCAGCATAAATATGAAGTAAACACATCTACAAAATATGATCTTCGAACCAGTTAACCCAGAACCAAATATCGCCCTAACCCAAAAGCAAAAAATTTATGTACATGCCACAGCAGTGCTAAGCTTGCTTTCCCTGTATGCTGCTCCAGAATTATGCTTCGAAAACAAAAAGCTAATAGTGGAAACCTGGTCCCTATTCTGAGATAAGTTGACCTGGCAGTCCACCCGTTAAACTACGCCTTGCTGCCCCATCAATGGGTCTAAGCTTTCTTTACTACATAATTTATGTATTTGTATGTGTAGAACCAAACTCATTCATAGGTGGATATTGAACCTGTGCCGAATCAACTACAGGTGTGACAGTAAATGCTGGTTCAAGATTTTCATTTACACTCTTCTTTGGCCTCTTTAGCCTCTTGGGTCTTTGTGATTGTGGATCAGCATTTGGCAAAGGATCATCCAATTCGTAGTCCATCAATCCGGAGTTTGGTTCGTTCATCTTTTGTGAATTTCTTGGATTTGGCAGAGTCTGCTTCTCAGAAGCAACTTTCCTCTGCACACAAGATGTTCTCATAAATAAAACTAAAACTGATAATTATTAATAATGTTTGCATAGACCCTAACTTTATGTTGAACCAAATCAAGAATATTCTTCAAAGGGTAAAGAGTACAAACCTCAGAACTCACTATTTGCCACAAGAATTAAATGTCCCAGAACAACGATGAAAAAAAATAATAATAACTTCTGTTGAATTGTCATACTCTATGGTGATACTGGGGGTAAAAATATTGAACAAGAAAAATAGGCCAGAGTTAGGATAAGCATTACAGCTCATCTTCTTGGCTCCTATATGAAAATTTTTAGCTGAGTTTCATATCATATAATTTTATTTTATTTATTTAAATCTCCTTTTCTGAGGGATGAATGTAATCTTTCTTCATGAGTGTGAATATAATTATAAGTTTTAATGGATTGAAAAAAAATACTTCATCAACCGTGCAATGATACTTTCATTTTAGGATTAGTAACCAAACAAAACATGAAATTTAGCCAAAAATATTATTGTGGCCAGTTCTTTGAAGATGCATTGATACGGCAGATGGGCCTATTGCTACAATCATTCTGGCTGTGGCCACAATGTAATTTTTAGTATAAATGTTGTTTTCTTAGAATAATCCTCGTCTCTCTTTTCTCTCCTGCATTAATGGCATCCCCAATCCTCTCTCCCTCTCATATGAATGTCACTTTCTCATTTCATTTTTCATTACCGACTTCACTCATGAAGGTAATTCTAATGCCATTCCACTATCATTCACCAGCAACCACCACCATGCTAATCAGCATCAGCTTTGTCCCATCCCATCATTTAAGACAAAAATCAAGTTCAAGGCATCATGATAGTTATGCCTACTCTAATTCCTTAGGTCCAATCTATCCAAAGCTCTGTCCTTGCTACATGTATATCATAAATGTCTATGTTGCTGGGCATGAATGCAGACAAAGTTGTGAAGTTTCAAAGTAGAATCTCTAGGCAGCTTAGCAAGTTTTTGTTGTGTTGAATTTTGAATCATCCTCACACAATTACTCAATTTCACTCATAAAAGTGGAAATTGGGTCGAGTAAAAGTTGATTTAGGTACAGGTCACTACACTTTCGCTTTCAACAAGCCAGTTTTTTAGAGTTCATTTCAAATCATTTGGATTATTTTGGTCATTCTGTAAGTACTCTTGGATATTTTTTGCAATTATTAACTACTTTTTTTTTTAAAAAAAAAAAAAAAAACCTATTTAATAATTCTGAATTTTTAGAATTTTTAATTTAAAATAAATTATTTTGGTTAATCTTGGGTTACTCAAGTTTAACCCTAAAATTTTCAGAACATTTTGCATTTGATGTAGATTCAAGTGGATTTTAACTTTTTCTAAATTAGTTTCCAGTCGAGTTAGCATGTTAGGTAAAAATTACTCAACTCTATCATTTTTCTCTAGGCAAATAGTTGCCCTTTTCTTTTTGGTCAAGTTTCAAATGAATTTTGCTTTCTAGTAAAAAATTTTTTTATAAAGAGTAAAATTTTATTAATCATTTTTGGATTACTATGTTGAGTCTTTGAATTTCCTTTCATACACTAGTTTGCTTCATTATTTTTATTTGAAACATTTTAGCTGCTGGTGAATTGAGGATGAACATAACAGAAAGCAAGAATAATTCAAGGTTAGTTGATGCAGTATTGAAAGATGATTAAACTTAGGAATTATATTCTTTGTAGAATTATGAAGTTTAAGAATTTCATTAGGCTTATGATTTCTTATTTATGGAATTATATGAGGTTTATTATTATTTTCCTTGTTTAAGTTTATGTAGAATTCTTAAATAGTATTGGTTTAGTATTTTATTGTTTCAGGATTTCTAATCCTAATTGCTAAACTCCATAAATAGGGCTTATGATCTCCACATATTTAAGATTTGATTATTATTATTATTAGGAATTAATAAGCGTTTTTGAGAATTTTTTTCTCCCTTTGAATTTTGAGAATTTGTATCTCTTGATTCTTATGTTCTTGTTCTCCATCATTACTTCATAATGAAAGTAAGAAAGATTAAAAGAATAAATTGGGACGTGTTTTAGAAAGCATAAAACATTGGTAAGGCTGTGGCCACAAAACTTTTGGTTGTGAAGGGTATGATGGCCTATGCTTAGTGTATTAGCTATAATTGAAACCATGGTCTAAAATCTTATTTTAGGTGATAATGGTCATTAGAATAATACTATTCATCAGAGTTTTTTTTTCCTTATTTTAATGCTCTGACCAATACACTTTGATTCGAGTAATATATAATCCGTATTAGGTTTGTTCATTTCCAAAAATAAAAAAATAAAAAAGGACTCAGACCATTCAGATAATATTATTTGTCAAAAGAGTTTTTTTTTTTTTTTTTTTTTTGATATAATGGATTTGCTATTAGTCAAATGTGGTTCCCATTCAAAGAATTGGCCACAATTGTATATTTAGACCAGTTTTTGTTTTTTTTTTTTTTTTTCTTGCATTATGCCTATATTTCATTCATTTATCACGTCTTACAAGGACAAAATGGTCCAGTTGCTAAATATCTTGCAACAGGCAAATTGTGGAAAAAACAAATACATCTGAAAAAAGGTTTAAAATGAAAATATGAAATACCTTTTTGTTACTGGATTTTGCTTTCTCTGTATCCTGAGAATGCTCATGTCCAGTACCCTGAGCCTCACTTTCTGTCAAATCTTCCAAAGTTGCATCCCCTTCTGCATCAAGTCGTATGGCCTTTGTTGGCTTTTTCTTTTGTCTATCTTTGGCCTGACAAAAGATAATGGTAGAAAGGCATAAATATTTTGTAAGCGACTTTAAGGCTTCTTTTCTTGCTTTCTAGCTCTCACATTTTTCTCTCTTCCTTACTCCTGTCAATACTAGAAATTCACTGGTAGAAAAAGGGGCCAAAGGGGAAGTTGCACAGAAAAAATAAAATAACAGAAATTGATGGAAAAGGAAAATTAAGATAGAACCAGATTTAAAATCCCACCTGCACTGGAATTTCTCTCAACTTCTGCTCCAACTGGGCATCATCCAGAAGTAGTGATACAACATCCTCAGGGGCCAAAAGATCACCCTGAACATGACCACCTGTCATGACAAGCTGTTGGACAGTACTCTTCTGGCTTGCTCTTTGTAGAATCTTCTCTTCAACAGTTTCTTTACAAATAAGCCGGTAGACAGTAACCTACATCACCAAGAGTGCTTCACTCACTGAATCTAATACCATCTCAGATCACACTAAGCTGGGATTGTTTTTCATTTGACAAAGAAATTGTTTTGCATGTGTGCATGCACATCCATAAGCAGACATTTGAGCAAACAGATGCCATGTAAATAAGCAGTGATTTTGCAAAGGCTTTGAAACTATCCAAAATAAACTGAAAAATATGGAGATAATAATCAGGAGGAACTAACATCTTTTGTCTGACCCAGCCGATGAGCTCTATCCATAGCCTGCAAATCTAATGTTGGATTCCAATCACTTTCATAAAAAATGACCGTATCAGCGGCGGTCAAGTTGATACCCAGTCCACCAGCTCTGGTGCTTAGTAAGAATACAAAAATATCACTCCTGCAACCCAAGAGAAAATTAGAATGATCGTCTCAAATAATTTTCAAATGACTTGCTGAGAAAAGAAATCAATTTTACAAATGATCTTCAAACAAACACTGCATATAAACAAATCACTACCTAAGCTGGAAGTCTCTGACCATGTCCCTTGATCCATAATGGTGGAGGATCCATCAAGTCTAAGATATCTATATTTCCTATAATTCATGTAGTCCTGAAATTGTAAATGAATTAGCAACAAAACAAGCTTTCCACAGGAAATGACCAAGAACTAAAGTCAATATTGCTGTGAACAAAATTAGGAATCTACAATGCCTTCCTCTTTTCCAGTCTCTAATTTTTTTCATGAGATGCCTTGTTTTCTTGGCTCCTTAAAAAAAATATTTTACAATTTCTTTTTCTTTCCAGAAAACAAATACACTAATAAGAAAATAACCAATGAGGTTTTACTGTAGCTAAGGCCATGGGAATCTAAAGGTCCCAACATAGTTATTAGACCCGGCTTGGAGCTTGACTCAGCTGAGGAACCAGAACAACTGGTCATTGGTTCAACCAATGAATCACTAAAAAATTAATTAAATATATATTAATTAAATATCACACTGATAATATAAATAAATAAGTTTAATTAACTATTTTCTTTTAACTTCAAAATCAAACTTTTAACATTCATTAACCATGAATGAAGAAACAACAAAGCAACAACAGCAGATCTCATTTCAACCCATCCAAAGCCCTAGATGCCACCCTTAAGAAAAAGCATCAATCAAAATTTTGACCCCATCCTCTAGAAAAAAATACAGGGCAATGCACAAATGCCTCCTTCCCTCTCTTTCTCTCTCTCTCTCTCTCTCTCTCTCTCTCTCCATGGTGATTGAAGACAAAAATCCCCATGGCAAATGCATTAATTTGTAGCAGTAGCAAAAATTTTCAACACAACATTTTGGTTCATAAGGTACCCATTATTATTGATAATGGAGAGAGAGAAAGAGAGCATGAAAATGGCATGTGTTCAAGAGGGGAGAACTCGTGGAGAAGAGAAAGAAAAACAGAGAACTGGGGTTTGGCATAAATTTAGAGAACTTTTATAAAGGTATTTATGTCATTTCATTCAAATAGCTAATTTTTGAAACAATTGGAACTTTGTATATTGTGGCAACCTCGGGGATTTTGGTAATTTACCCTTTTATAAAATATTGCCTTTTGTCATCTAACTGAACATTACCTTTTGCTCTTTGCTTCTAAAAATAGCAAAAAGCAAGCAAATCAATTGGACAATTACAAACCATATCCTCTTTTCCTTCAAATAAAGTCAGTATACCATTTTATGATGTTTTCATTGTAATGGGGAAAAAGTACCTCAAGAATATTCAGCATTTTCGTCATTTGTGCAAACAATAGAACCCGGTGGTTTTCAGCTCGCAAGCGTTTCAACAATATATCAAGTGTTTGAAGCTTCCCAGAGTCCTATTTAGAAAATAAATGGAATCAAAATATAAGTATTCACGTGTGTGTGTGTGTGTGTGTGTGTGTGTGTGTCTGTATTGCGAAAATTATGGTTCTATTTGAGAGAGAGAAGAAAATGAGGGAGGAGGGGAAATGGGAAGTAGCCCACAACTTAGTTTCTCATCATGTGGACCCCACAATCCCATTTTCCCTCTCCCTCCACTTACCTTCCTCTCCCAAAAGAGTATAAGGGATACAAAAGAAACAAAGATCTTCATACCGTGAGTAACTTTGCTGGGTCAAAGCTTTGCATGGGAGGACAAGACCCAAATATCTTGTACGTCAACTGAAGAGCAGGTTGTGAAACTGGTAATTCAGAATCAATCTCTTGAACTAGAGGATGAGGGCCATCTGGTTTTCTGGGTCCATTAAACTCAGATGTACGTGCAAAACCAATTAACAACCTTTTAACCCAGGGTTGATGCAGCTCTTCATTCATTTTGTAAGCAAAATTCCTATCTGAGCATTGGGGGCAAATCTATGAGGAAGAGAAAAATCTAGATCAGTAACCTGCCATGAACTAACCAATTAAGTATTCCTCAATGATAAAGAAGAGAAATAATTTAAGAAATCCAGATACCGGAGGAGCTCTAGCTCGTGGGATGAATGTGTATGTCGAATGAAGAGGCTTGATGTTGGACAGAAGCCTGTCCTGATAAGAGGTGACTAAAGCCTCAAATGGACCATCAGCAGGCCCTGTTGGAAATCTTCTTCTTAAAACATTTGTCTCAGATCTAGATGGCATCAATAACATCCGAGTAACAGCCCTTACTTTTCCCCTATCAAGGTCATTATAGTGAAGGTCATTATCCATGTCTTCCATTAGCAAGTCCAAGATTGCATCCAAAAACTGACGGTCCCATCTCAAAATAGAAAATAATAGCCTCTCCATAAACGACCCAGTTGCCAGAAATGCAGCCTCTGCTGGTGACAAATCCATCAAATGTGTAAAACCAAATGTCCCACTCTTAACAAGCAAGCTATCGGAGTTTTTCTCTTGCGTGAATATAGACCGGTAGACATTTTCTGGGGAGAATATGTTAAAATGTTTCTGAAATAATTCTTTGCAAACACCAAGCCTAACCGCTGAACAATGTGCTTCAGTGCTTGTCTGGCTGTGCATTAGTTTTGGTATCTGGGGAGAAATGTTTTCAGCATGAAAATCAAACTACAGATTTATGTGCTTGAATAGACAATACTTGTGAAAGTGGGAAGCCTTTTTTTTTCTTATACAATGTCCGTGCAAAATAGAACTTCCTTTTAAGTTAAAATAGAACAGCTAAAGAAAATACCTTGCATGAAATAGGATTTTGACTTCCAGAATAGTGTATATCCTCCAAATCCCCAAAGGGAGGGGGAAGAAGAGAATTTGGTATCTCTCCAAAATAGAGATAGGTGTTTCCCTCATTCCTTTCAAATAACTCAGGATGATTACATACCTACAATAAAAAAATAATAATAGTAGTATAGGAAAAATTAAAAATTAATATGACATGCACGTAAATAACGAGTCTTTTATCGAACATAATTATACTATAGTTCAGATGAAAAGCGTAGAAGTAGAGTGCAAGAAAAGCCAATTAAAATATAACCTACCTTCCTCAACTGAATGACTATATTCATTAGATTCATAATTTTCTTCTCATTAAGATGTCCTCGATTCCCGTCAAACAGCTCGGCAAGAGATATCTTGTTCTTGATGGCTTGATAGAAAGCTTGCTGCCGAGAGCTTAACTTGCAGTGTACTGTAACCTCTTTTTTCTTGGTCAGCTCTGAAATCACATCTTTTTTTACTCTTCGTAGCATAAAAGGCTTCAAAATTGCATGCTGTCAAAGCAATGAAAACCAACAAGATTCA